>NW_028240734.1:0-110000 GCF_964263255.1 Lissotriton vulgaris
AAAATGCATTTGATTTAAAATCCCGTTTTGGGACTCCCTTTTTAGGTTTTGCCTGGCGTTACTGCGCAAGCAGTTCGCGCAGGCGAAATCCTAATGATTACGATATGGGCTATAGGAACGTCCCCCGGCTCCCATTGGCTAGCTCCATAAATGGAGGCTAGCCATTGGAAGCCGGATCTGTCCGTCAAGGCCGGACCAGATTCGGGGGCGTTCCCGCGTTTTCTTCCCTGGGCGTGGCGTTTGTCTTGTTTACTCTTGCGATAACACCGGAAGCATGGTTTTTCCCTCTCAGCCACTTTAAGGAGTAGCCACCTTGTAGGCGGTAGTCCTTTTTCAGTTACCGGTCTGGTTGGGGCAGATCATGTGATCGGGAAGGAACGATCACGTGAGACGCTGAGCAACGTACTAGTTGGGCGCTCGCTCCCGCGTTAGATGTGAGCTGAATGTGAAAGAGCATAGAGATCTTACGTGGTAAACTTTGGAACGCACAGGTACGTGACCATTGTGTGTATGGTTACTTTGGGAAGACAGTGAATTGATAGTAGGATACAGTGCCGTGGGAGGGCGACCGATAGTATTTACTTTAATATTGGTGCCCTTTGTTTACAGAGTTGGCGGACACCGCTAGAACGATTTAAGAGGACGGTGGGCCACCGTGTTAGGGACCAGCAGCGAGTGTTTACTAAGGAATGTCTATGTTTTACCGGGTAAGAGAGTGGACTTGATGTTTAAACAAATAGGCTTGGTTTAGTACATCGTTTATGTTTTGCCTTTCTTGTTTATTAGAGCTACGGACTGAGTAATTCCTTCCACTGTATTTTGCTTGATCCTTATAGGAGGTTATCTAGTCCCCATATTGTTATCTGGAGACCACACTTATGGTGGAAGAGTAGGAAGTTACTGGCCCTCCCCTGTCTCTCTGGGTGCTGGTACTTTTATGCTGTTTATGAATAGCCTGGATGCAATCCACTTGTGATGATTTTATTGGGCGACAGTTGAGTAGTTTGTTCCATCATAATCAATCTATGACCTTCAACAGGTGCTTTACTTCAGGTATTGCAATTAGTTTTTTTGCCCCCTAGGTGGTATTTGGTGAAGTGCTATTGTAAAGGTATCGCTTGCACTTTTTCGTGTTTTGTGCCGTTCTGCCCTCTGTTACAATCACCCCCCCCCCCTCGTTTTTGTGTCCTTCTGCCCTCTGTCTGCCTCGTGATTTGTGCCGTTCTGCCCTCCGTTAGAATCATCCCCCCCTCGTTTTTGTGTCCTTCTTCCCTTTGTCTGCCTAGTTTTTTGTGCCCATCTACCCTCAGTTATAATTGTTTCCCCTCGTTTATGTGTCCTTCTTCCCTCAGTTTGCCTAGTTTTTTGTGCCAATCTGCCCTCAGTTATAATTGTTTCCCCTTGTTTTTGTGTCCTTCTGCCCTCTGCCTGCCTGGTGTTTTGTGCCGTTCCTCCACCTGAACTGAGCCCTTTAAAATAAGGCCATGCTCCAAAAAGTACCGCAGCCCCCTGCCCTGAACCATAAAAAACTGCCCCCTACCTCCGTGAAGTACTCTGACTCTGCTCCCTACCCTCCCTTGGTGCCTAAAACTGTCCCCTGCCATGCACCCTACAAAGCCTCGACTTAGTAAACTGTCCCTTCTTTGTGTGCTTCGAAGCCATAAAATGTAAGCCTAGGCACAAATGTAAGCCTAGGCACAAATGGATGGTTGGATTTGTGGGGTAAAGTTTTATTTAATGTGATTTTATGTAGCGCGAACTTTACCCGAAGGTGTCAGAGCGCTTTACATAAGAACCAGTTGCCAAACCTAAGGACTTTGATTTACATGCGTTAAGTAAAATATACAAACGGGAAAACAATTGAAATGTACTAGATGTAGTCACACAAAGAAGAGACTGTTGATTCTCGTTATATTTCTATATACATATGGAAGGGATATGAATAGATGTACTGCAAGAGTCACATAGGAATGTTAGAGTAGAAAGGTCTACTGCATATACTAGTGAGTACAGTCATCTCTATATACAGAAAAAATTAGTTATATTTAGAGGGGTCGGAGTGGGACGCAGTGGGTGGATGGATGCATGATGGATGTATGTATGCATGATGCATGGATGTATGGGTGGATGCATGGATGGGTTGTTGGTTGGATGGGTTGGTGGATTGCATAAATTGTTGAGGAATTGGCTGTATATATGCATCTATCCATCCACCCATCCATGCATCTATCCATACACCCATCCATACACCCATTCCATGCATGCACCCATCCATGCATCCACCAACTCATCCATGCAAGCATTACAACAACAGCCCGCAGCTCTCCTTCGTCTCTCCTCGCACCCCCTTCCCTGAGCCCGCAGCTCTCCTTCGTCTCTCCTTGCCCCACCTTCCCTGAGCCCGCAGCTCTCCTTAGTCTCTCCTCGCCCCCCCCTTCCCTGTGCCCTGCTATTGTAAATGACAATGCCATTTATTTATGTTAAAAAAAACATAAATAAAAATAATGTCAAGAGCAATGCCAATAGCTCTAACTTTAACAAAGGCAAAACCATTGAATTATAAATGCCTGTTTTCTTTGCACCCCCTATCAGGACTCTGACAATTAAACGGGGGCAGCAGGTCTTATTAAGGGACAAAAATCACAAATTTCATTATCTCTGGTCACCTTAACTATAACTACAGAGGTCAGCCCTTAACACCCATTTGTCCTTTTAAGTGCCATTTTCATTTTGCTTCTACTCACCACAGCATAAAACAATGTGTTAGCCCACTCAACCATTGACTCTCTTTACTGTCAATGACAGCATTCTGCTTGTGCACATCTGTGCATCCACCTAAAATGTAGTCTGTGTCTCTGAAAGGGCTGGTGGGTCTATGTATTCTTTAATTCCTACTTTCTTTTCATGTAGGATGATTTTAAACTATTTCTGTGATTGGTCATTTTTTCCTATTTTGTTTATGACAAACATATGTATACCACTTTAAGAGATTATAATTTTTATGTTTTATGACTTTAAAATACTTAATGTTTAATTAGCAATTTGCCAAAATACATTAAATGTTTGTCTAGGACAGACCTATTGGCTGTGCCAATGCTTGTTGAGAAATAGTGGAGAATAATTCTTCAGGGTGGTGCAGAGTATTTAAATGCAGGTACAACCCGCCTATTTTCACACCTTTTTTCTCTCCAGGAACTAGTTTTAGCAGAACATGGCCATATGAGGATTGGTTAGAACAGAACATGTGTTGGGGGAGGCCTTTTCTCTGTGAACCAATCCCCATGCTAAAGACACACAATTGATGAACAGAGAATGCAGTACAAATCAAAACATTCACCCCCAGTCAAGAGACCCGGGTTAAAAGCATAATTCCATTGCTCACCATGCCACCCGAGTTTAGACCTGGCCATATGTTAATCAGTCTTGAACCTGTGCCTCCTGGGAACAGTCCAGCCTGAACTGCCAAGCTAGGTCCTCCCTGGACTGGAAACACGCATCCTAGGACCGGTTTCGGGGTTTCACCCCTCTTCAGCCATGATAGCTTGAATCTAGTGGCACAGTGAGCCCAGGACCCACGTCGGGGCATACCTCGCGCTCTTAGGGTGAGAAAGCAAAAGACACACAATTGATGAATGGAATGCAGAACAAATCAAAACATTCACCCCCAAACAAGAGATCTGGGTTAAATCCATCATTCTTTGCTCGGTATGCCTCCCCACATTAGACCTGGCCATAAGCAAATCAGTCTTGACCCTGTGCCTCATGGGAATAGTCCAGCCCGAACTGCCAAGCCAGGTCCCCCCTGGACTGGAAACAAGCCTCCTAGGATCGGTTTTGGGGTTTCAACCCTCTTCAGCCATGATAGCTTGATTCCACTGGGACAGTGAGCCCAGGACCCACATCTGGGCATACCTGGCGCACTAAGGGAGAGAATGCAAAAGACACACAATTAATGAATGGAATGCAGAACAAATCAAAACATTCACCCCCAGTCAAGAGATCAGGGTTAAATCCAGAATTTGATTGCTCACCATGCCACCAGAGTTTAGACCTGGCCATATGTAAATCAGTCTTGACCCTGTGCCTCCTGGGAACAGTCCAGCCTAAAATGCCAAGCTATGTCCTCCCTGGACCGGAAACACGCATCCTAGGACCGGTTTCGGGGTTTCACCCCTCTTCAGCCATGATAGCTTGATTCTAGTGGCACAGTGAGCCCAGGACAGACGTCGGGGCATACCTGGCCCTCTTAGGGTAAGAAAGCAAAAGACACACAATTGATGAATGGAATGCAGAACAAATCAAAACATTCACCCCCAGTCAAGAGAGCTGGGTTAAATCCATCATACGATTGCTCACCATGCCACCCGAGTTTAGACATGTCCATATGTTAATCAGTCCTGCCCCCGTGCCTCCTGAGAACAGTCCAGCCTGTACTGCCAAGCTAGGTCCTCCCTGGACAGGAAACACGCATCCTAGGACCGGTTTAGGAGTTTACCCCTCTTCAGCCATGATAGCTTGATTCTAGTGGCACAGTGAGCCCAGGACCCACGTCGGGGCATACCTCGCGCTCTTAGGGTGAGAAAGGAAAAGCCACACAATTGATGAATGGAATGCAGAACAAATCAAAACATTCAGCCCCAGACAAGAGATCTGGGTTAAATCCATCATTCGTTGCTCGCCATGCCTCCCCACATTAGACCTGGCCATAAGCAAATCAGTCTTGACCCTGTGCCTCATGGGAATAGTCCAGCCAGAACTGCCAAGCCAGGTCCTCCCTGGACTGGAAAAAGGCTTTCTAGGACCGGTTTTGGGGTTTCACCCCTCTTCAGCCATGATAGCTTGATTCCACTGGGACAGTGAGCCCAGGACCCACATCTGGGCATACCTGGCGCACTAAGGGAGAGAATGCAAAAGACACACAATTGATGAATGGAATGCAGAACAAATCAAAACATTCACCCCCAGTCAAGAGATCTAGGTTAAAACCATCATTCTTTTGTTCGCCATGCAACCCCAGTTTAGACCTGGCCTTATGCAAATCAGTCTGGAGCTTGTGCCTCATGGAAAAAGTACAGCCTGAACTGCCAAGCCAGGTCCTCCCTGGACCGGAAACCAGCATCCTAGGACAGGTTTCGGGGTTTCACCCCTCTTGAGGCAGGATAGCTTGATTCCAGTGGCACAGTGAGCCCAGGACCCACGTCTGGGCATACCTGGCGCACTTAGGGCACAAAACCAAAACACACACATTTGATGAATGGAATGCAGAGAAATCAAAACATTCACCCCCAGACAAGAGATCTGGGTTAAATCCATCATTCTTTTGCTCACCATGCCACCCCAGTTTAGACCTGCCATATTCAAGTCAGTCTTGACCCTGTGCCTCATGGGAACAGTCCAGCCCGAACTGCCAAGCCAGGTCCTCCCTGGACTGAAAACAAGCATCCTTGAACCGTTTAAACCCCTCTTCAGCCAGGATAGCTTGATTCCAGTAGCACAGTGAGCCAGGACACAGCTCTTGGTATAACTGGCACACATAGGGCAAGAAAGCAAAAGTCCCACAATTTATGAACAGAATGCAGAACAAATCAAAAAATTCACCCCCAGTCAAGAGATATGGGTTAAATCCATCATTCGATTGGTCACCATGCCACCCCAGTTTAGACCTGGCCACATGCAAAACAGTCTTGAACCTGTGCCTCCTGGGAACAGTCCAACCTGAACGGCCAAGCTAGGTCCTCCCTGGACTGGAAACACACATCATAGGACCGGTTTCGGGGTTTCACCCCTCTTCAGCAATGATAGCTTGATTCCAGTGGCGCAGTGAGCGCAGGACCCACGTCGGGGTATACCTGGCGCACTTAGAGCGAGAAAGCAAAAGAAACACAATTGATGAACGGAATGCAGAACAAATCAAAACATTCACCCCAGTCAAGAGATCTGGGTTAAATCCATCATTCTTTGCTCCCCATGCCGCCCCACTTTAGACCTGGCCATATGCAAATCAGTCTTGACCCTGTGCCTCATGGCAATAGTCCAGCCCAAAATGCCAAGCCAGGTTCTCCCTGGACCGGAAACACACATCCTAGGACCGGTTTCGGGGTTTTACCCCTCTTCCGCCATGATAGCTTGATTCCAGTGGCACAGTCAGCACAGGACCCACATCTGGGCATACCTGGCGCACTAAGGGAGAGAAAGCAAAAGACACACAATTGATGAACGAAATGCGGAACAAATCAAAACATTCACACCCAGACAAGAGATCTGGGTTAAATACATCATTCTTTTGCTCACCAAGCCACCCCAGTTTAGACCTGGCCATATTCGAATCAGTCTTGACCCTGTGCCTCATGGGAACAGTCCAGCTCGAACTGCCATGACAGGTCCTCCCTGGACTGGAAACAAGCATTCTTGGACCGTTTTTGGTGTTTCACCCTCTTCCGCTAGATAGCTTGATTCCAGTGGCACAGTGAGCCCAGGACACACGTCTGGGCATACCTGGCGTACTTAGGGCGAGAAAGTAAAAGACCCACAATTCATGAATGGAATGCAGAAAGAATCAAAACATTCACCCCCAGTCAAGAGATCAGGGTTAAATCCAGAATTTGATTGCTCACCATGCCACCAGAGTTTAGACCTGGCCATATGTAAATCAGTCTTGACCCTGTGCCTCCTGGGAACAGTCCAGCCTAAAATGCCAAGCTATGTCCTCCCTGGACCAGAAACACGCATCTAGGACCGGTTTCAGGGTTTCACCCCTCTTCAGCCATGATAGCTTGATTCTAGTGGCACAGTTAGCCCAGGACAGACGTCGGGGCATACCTGGCCCTCTTAGGGTAAGAAAGCAAAAGACACACAATTGATGAATGGAATGCAGAACAAATCAAAACATTCACCCCCAGTCAAGACATCTGGGTTAAATCCATCATTCTTTTGCTCACCATGCCACTCCAGTTTAGACCTGGCCATATGCAAATCAGTCTGGACCTTGTGCCTCATGGGAAAAGTACAGCCCGAACTGCCAAGCCAGGTCCTCTCTGGACCGGAAACAAGCATCCTAGGACCGGTTACAGGGTTTCACCCCTCTTCAGCCATGATAGCTTGATTCCAACGGGACAGTGTGCCCAGGACCCATGTCTGGGCATACGTGGCGCACTTAGAGTGAGAAAGCAAAAGACACACAATTGATGAATGGAATGCAGAAAAAATCAAAACATTCACCCCCAGACAAGAGATCTTGGGTAAATCCATCATTATTTTGCTCCTCATGCCACCCCAGTTTAGACCTGGCCATATTCAAATCAGTCTTGACCCTGTGCCCCATGGGAGCAGCCCAGCCCGAACTGCCAAGCCAGGTTCTCCCTGGACTGGAAACAAGCATCCTTGGACCGTTGTTGGGGTTTCACCCCCCTTCAGCCAGGATAGCTTGATTCCAGTGGTACAGAGAGCCCAGGAAACACATCTTGGCATACCTGGCACATATAGGGCAAGAAAGCAAAAGACCCACAATTCATGAATGGAATGCAGAACAAATGAAAAAATTCACCCCCAGTCAAGCGATATGGGTTAAATCCATCTTTCGATTGCTCACCATGCCACCCCAGTATAGACCTGGCCATATGCTAATCAGTCTTGACCCTGTGCCTCCTGGGAATAGTCCAGCCTGAACTGCCAAGCTAGGTCTTCCCTGGACCGGAAACACACATCCTAGGACCGGTTTCGGGGTTTCACCCCTCTTCAGCCATGATAGCTTGATTCCCGTGGCACAGTAAGCCCAGGACCCACGTCGGGGCATACCTGGCGGACTTAGGGCGAGAAAGCAAAAGACACACAATTGATGAACGGAATGCAGAACAAATCAAAATATTCACCCCCAGTCAAGAGATCTTGGTTAAACCCATCATTCTTTGCTCCCCATGCCGCCCCACTTTAGACCTGGCCATATGCAAATCAGCCTTGACCCTGTGCCGCATGGGAACAGTCCAGCTCGAACTGCCAAGGCAGGTCCTCCCTGGACTGGAAACAAGCATCCTCGGACCGTTTTTGGGGTTTCAACCCTCTTCCGCTAGATAGCTTGATTCCAGTGGCACAGTGAGCCCAGGACACATGTCTGGGCATACCTGGCGCACTTAGGGCGAGAAAACAAAAGACCCACAATTCATGAACTGAATGCAGAACAAATCAAAACATTCGCCCCCAGGCAAGAGATCTGGGTTAAATCCATCATTCGATTGCTCACCATGCCACCCGAGTTTAGACCTGGCCATATGTTAATCAGTCTTGACCTTGTGCCTCCTGGGAACAGTCTAGCCTAAACTTCCAAGCTAGGTCCTCCCTGGACCGGAAACACGCATCCTAGGACCGGTTTCAGGGTTTCACCCCTCTTCAGCCATGATAGCTTGATTCTAGTGGCACAGTGAGCCCAGGACCCACGTCGGGGCATACCTTGCGCTCTTAGGGTGAGAAAGCAAAAGACACACAATTGATGAATGGAATGCAGAACAAATCAAACATTCACCCCCAGACAAGAGATCTGGGTTAAATCCATCATTCTTTGCTCGCCATGCCTCCCCACATTAGACCTGGCCATAAGCAAATCAGTCTTGACCCTGTGCCTCATGGGAATAGTCCAGCCCGAACTGCCAAGCCAGGTCCTCCCTGGAATGGAAACTAGCCTCCTAGGACCGGTTTTGGGGTTTCACCCCTCTTCAGCCATGATAGCTCGATTCCACTGGGACAGTGAGCCCAGGACCCACATCTGGGCATACCTGGCGCACTAAGGGAGGAAATGCAAAAGACACACAATTGATGAATGGAATGCAGAACAAATCAAAACATTCACCCCCAGTCAAGAGATCTAGGTTAAATCCATCATTCTTTTGCTCACCATGCAACCCCAGTTTAGACCTGGCCTTATGCAAATCAGTCTGGAGCTTGTGCCTCATGGAAAAAGTACAGCCTGAACTGCATAGCCAGGTCCTCCCTGGACCGGAAACAAGCATCCTAGGACAGGTTCGGGGTTTCACCCCTCTTCAGGCAGGATAGCTTGATTCCAGTGGCACAGTGAGCCCAGAACCCACGTCTGGGCATACCTGGCGCACTTAGGGCACGAAACCAAAACGCACACAATTAATGAACGGAATGCAGAACAAATAAAAACATTCATCCCCAGTCAAGAGATCGTGGTTAAATCCATCATTCTTTTGCTCACCATACCACCGCAGTTTAGACCAGGCCATATGCAAATCAGTCTTGACCCTGTGCCTCATGGGAAAAGTCCAGCCCGAACTGACAAGCCAGGTCCTCCCTGGACTGAAAACAAGCATCCTAGGACCGGTTTCAGGGTTTCACCCCTCTTCAGCCAGGATAGCTTGATTACAGTGGCACAGTGATCCCAGGACCCACGTCTGGGCATACCTGGCTCACCTAGGGCGAGATAGCAAAATACACACAATTGATGAATGGAATGCAGAAAAATCAAAACTTTCACCCCCAGACAAGAGATCTGGGTTAAATCCATCATTCTTTTACTCACCATGCCACCCCAGTTTAGACCTGGCCATATTCAATTCAGTCTTGACCCTGTGCCTCATGGGAACAGTCCAGGCCGAACTGCCAAGCCAGGTCCTCCCTGGACTGGAAACAAGCATCCTTGGACCGTTTAATCCCCTCTTCAGCCAGGATAGCTTGATTCCAGTAGCACAGTGACCCCAGGACACACGTCTTGGCATACCTGGCACACATAGGGCAAGAAAGCAAAAGTCCCACAATTCATGAACGGAATGCAGAACAAATCAAAAAATTCACCCCCAGTCAAGAGATATGGGTTAAATACATCATTCGATTGCTCACCATGCCACCCCAGTTTAGACCTGGCCATATGCAAATCAGTCCGGACCTTGTGCCTCAAGGGAAAAGTACAGCCCGAACTGCCAAGCCAAGTCCTCCCTGGACCGGAAACAAGCATCCTAGGACCGGTTACAGGGTTTCACCCCTCTTCAGCCATGATAGCTTGATTTCAATGGGACAGTGAGCCCAGGACCCACGTCTGGGCATACGTGGCGCACTTAGAGCGAGAAAGCAAAAGACACACAATTGATGAATGGAATGCAGAAAAAATCAAAACATTCACCCCCAGACAAGAGATCTTGGGTAAATCCACCATTCTTTTGCTCCTCATGCACCCCAGTTTAGACCTGGTCATATTCAAATCAGTCTTGACCCTGTGCCCCATGGGAACAATCCAGCCCGAACTGCCAAGCCAGGTCCTCCCTGGACTGGAAACAAGCATCCTTGGACCGTTTTTGGGGTTTCATCCCTCTTCAGCCAGGATAGCTTGATTCCAGTGGTACAGAGAGCGCAGGAAACACATCTTGGCATACCTGGCACAAATAGGGCAAGAAAGCAAAATACCCACAATTCATGAACGGAATGCAGAACAAATCAAAAATTTCACCCCCAGTCAAGAGATCTGGGTTAAATCCATCATACGATTGCTCACCATGCCACCCGAGTTTAGACATGTCCATATGTTAATCAGTCCTGACCCTGTGCCTCCTGGGAACAGTCCAGCCTGAACTGCCAAGCTAGGTCCTCCCTGGACCGGAAACACGCATCCTAGGACCGGTTTCGGAGTTTACCCCTCTTCAGCCATGATAGCTTGATTCTAGTGGCACAGTGAGCCCAGGACCCACTTCGGGGCATACCTCGCGCTCTTAGGGTGAGAAAGCAAAAGACACACAATTGATGAATGGAATGCAGAACAAATCAAAACATTCACCCCCAGACAAGAGATCTGGGTTAAATCCATCATTCTTTGCTCGCCGTGCCTCCCCACATTAGACCTGGCCATAAGCAAATCAGTCTTGACCCTGTGCCTCATGGGAATAGTCCAGCCCGAACTGCCAAGCCAGGTCCTCCCTGGACTGGAAACTAGCCTCCTAGGACCGGTTTTGGGGTTTCACCCCTCTTCAGCCATGATAGCTTGATTCCACTGGGACAGTGAGCCCAGGACCCACATCTGGGCATACCTGGCGCACTAAGGGAGAGAATGCAAAAGACACACAATTGATGAATAGAATGCAGAACAAATCAAAACATTCACCCCCAGTCAAGAGATCTAGGTTAAAACCATCATTCTTTTGCTCACCATGCAACCCCAGTTTAGACCTGGCCTTATGCAAATCAGTCTGGAGCTTGTGCCTCATGGACAAAGTACAGCCTGAACTGCCAAGCCAGGTCCTCCCTGGACCGGAAACAAGCATCCTAGGACAGGTTTTGGGGTTTCACCCCTCTTCAGGCAGGATAGCTTGATTCCAGTGGCACAGTGAGCCCAGGACCCACGTCTGGGCATACCTGGCGCACTTAGGGCACGAAAGCAAAACGCACACAATTGATGAACGGAATGCAGAACAAATAAAAACATTCATCCCCAGTCAAGAGATCATGGTTAAATCCATCATTCTTTTGCTCACCATGCCACCCCAGTTTAGACCTGGCCATATTCAATTCAGTCTTGACCCTGTGCCTCATGGGAACAGTCCAGGCCGAACTGCCAAGCCAGGTCCTCCCTGGACTGGAAACAAGCATCCTTGGACCGTTTAATCCCCTCTTCAGCCAGGATAGCTTGATTCCAGTAGCACAGTGACCCCAGGACACACGTCTTGGCATACCTGGCACACATAGGGCAAGAAAGCAAAAGTCCCACAATTCATGAACGGAATGCAGAACAAATCAAAAAATTCACCCCCAGTCAAGAGATATGGGTTAAATCCATCATTCGATTGCTCACCATTCCACCCCAGTTTAGACCTGGCCATATGCAAATCAGTCTGGACCTTGTGCCTCAAGGGAAAAGTACAGCCCGAACTGCCAAGCCAGGTCCTCCCTGGACCGGAAACAAGCATCCTAGGACCGGTTACAGGGTTTCACCCCTCTTCAGCCATGATAGCTTGATTCTAGTGGCACAGTGAGCCCAGGACCCACGTCGGGGCATACCTTGCGCTCTTAGGGTGAGAAAGCAAAAGACACACAATTGATGAATGGAATGCAGAACAAATCAAACATTCACCCCCAGACAAGAGATCTGGGTTAAATCCATCATTCTTTGCTCGCCATGCCTCCCCACATTAGACCTGGCCATAAGCAAATCAGTCTTGACCCTGTGCCTCAGGGAATAGTCCAGCCCGAACTGCCAAGCCAGGTCCTCCCTGGACTGGAAACAAGCCTCCTAGGACCGGTTTTGGGGTTTCACCCCTCTTCAGCCATGATAGCTTGATTCCACTGGGACAGTGAGCCCAGGACTAGGCGTGGGCGGAAAATCCGTTCCGCTCGCGGATTTTGCGGATTTTCGGGAAATCCGC
The DNA here is from genome assembly GCF_964263255.1 of Lissotriton vulgaris. Lineage (NCBI taxonomy): Eukaryota > Metazoa > Chordata > Amphibia > Caudata > Salamandridae > Lissotriton > Lissotriton vulgaris. The sequence continues at coordinate 12,360 of NW_028240734.1, forward strand.
AATCCGCGAGATTTGCGAATTTCCCGCAAAATCCGCAAATCCGCGAGCAGCGGATTTTGCTCGCACTGCTCGCACTGTTCGCGTGAGTTCGCGCCCCGCGAATAAGTGCAAAATTGCAGAAATACGATCTTAGCAAAACTGAAAGTAACTACTTACCAGGTTCAAAAGTTCAGGCTCATCATTAGTAGCCATTTCCTGGAGTGCTTCCTGAGGGGCCCCTCCAGAGTTCAGTTGCCAGTTGAAACTATTATGTGACCCTGCTCTGAACCTCAGAATAGTTACACATATGCCACAAAGGTCCTGAATTACAGCTAAGGGAGACAAGCAGGAGCCAGGCTGGAAGTTAAAATCCATTAATCAGCCCCTAATTCATTATTGTCAGTTGGGGCAGGGCAGGTGTTGTAACTAATTTTGCAACAATGAAAGCACTTAGCAAGTGCAAAAGATCACTAATCAGGGCGCACTAAGGAAGCAGGTGCCAGCTAAAAAAATATTCTGTGACACATGAATCAGCCCCAAATTAATTCAGGTCACTTGAGGCAGGGAAGGTGTGCTTTGCTTTGCCGAAAATAATGTACACTGGACAACCAGAGGGTGTGGTGATGAAACAGAGGGTGGCATGGGTGGGCCAGAGGGTGGCATGAGTAGTCAGAGAGTGGCAGTGGTGACAGAGAGTGGCAGTGATGAAGAAGAGTGTCCCAAACAGGCTGGACACGTAGAAACAACAAGTTCGCGAAACTTGCGACCCGACAGGTAAGTTCGCAATTTGCGAAAGTGTACAAAACCCTCGCGAACTGGCAGAAACACGGGCGAACACAAAAAAAAAAAAAATCCGCAAATTCGCGGGAATTCGCGGATTTTGCGGATTGCGAATCCGCAAATCCGCAAAATTCGCGAACGGGAGATCCGCAAAATTCGCTCATGCTTACCCAGGACCCACATCTGGGCATACCTGGCGCACTAAGGGAGAAAATGCAAAAGACACACAATTGATGAATGGAATGCAGAACAAATCAAAACATTCACCCCCAGTCAAGAGATGTAGGTTAAATCCATCATTCTTTTGCTCACCATGCAACCCCAGTTTAGACCTGGCCTTATGCAAATCAGTCTGGAGCTTGTGCCTCATGGAAAAAGTACAGCCTGAACTGCCAAGCCAGGTCCTCCCTGGACCGGAAACAAGCATCCTAGGACAGGTTTCGGGGTTTCACCCCTCTTCAGGCAGGATAGCTTGATTCCAGTGGCATAGTGAGCCCAGAACCCACGTCTGGGCATACCTGGCGCACTTAGGGCACGAAACCAAAACGCACACAATTGATGAACAGAATGCAGAACAAATAAAAACATTCATCCCCAGTCAAGAGATCGTGGTTAAATCCATCATTCTTTTGCTCACCATACCACCGCAGTTTAGACCAGGCCATATGCAAATCAGTCTTGACCCTGTGACTCATGGGAAAAGTCCAGCCCGAACTGACAAGCCAGGTCCTCCCTGGACTGAAAACAAGCATCCTAGGACCGATTTCAGGGTTTCACCCCTCTTCAGCCAGGATAGCTTGATTACAGTGGCACAGTGATCCCAGGACCCACGTCTGGGCATACCTGGCTCACTTAGGGCGAGAAAGCAAAAAACACACAATTGATGAATGGAATGCAGAAAAATCAAAACATTCACCCCCAGACAAGAGATCTGGGCTAAATCCATCATTCTTTTGCTCACCATGCCATCCCAGTTTAGACCTGGCCATATTCAATTCAGTCTTGACCCTGTGCCTCATGGGAACAGTCCAGGCCGAACTGCCAAGCCTGGTCCTCCCTGGACTGGAAACAAGCATCCTTGGACCGTTTAATCCCCTCTTCAGCCAGGATAGCTTGATTCCAGTAGCACAGTGACCCCAGGACACACGTCTTGGCATACCTGGCACACATAGGGCAAGAAAGCAAAAGTCCCACAATTCATGAACGGAATGCAGAACAAATCAAAAAATTCACCCCCAGTCAAGAGATATGGGTTAAATCCATCATTCGATTGCTCACCATGCCACCCCAGTTTAGACCTGGCCATATGCAAATCAGTCTGGACCTTGTGCCTCAAGGGAAAAGTACAGCCCGAACTGCCAAGCCAGGTCCTCCCTGGACCGGAAACAAGCATCCTAGGACCGGTTACAGGGTTTCACCCCTCTTCAGCCATGATAGCTTGATTTCAATGGGACAGTGGGCCCAGGACCCACGTCTGGGCATACATGGCGCACTTAGAGCGAGAAAGCAAAAGACACACAATTGATGAATGGAATGCAGAAAAAATCAAAACATTCACCCCCAGACAAGAGATCTTGGGTAAATCCATCATTCTTTTGCTCCTCATGCACCCCAGTTTAGACCTGGCCATATTCAAATCAGTCTTGACCCTGTGCCCCATGGGAACAATCCAGCCCGAACTGCCAAGCCAGGTCCTCCCTGGACTGGAAACAAGCATCCTTGGACCGTTTTTGGGGTTTCATCCCTCTTCAGCCAGGATAGCTTGATTCCAGTGGTACAGAGAGCTCAGGAAACACATCTTGGCATACCTGGCACACATAGGGCAAGAAAGCAAAATACCCACAATTCATGAACGGAATGCAGAACAAATCAAAAAATTCACCCCCAGTCAAGAGATATGGGTTAAATCCATCATACGATTGCTCACCATGCCACCCGAGTTTAGACATGTCCATATGTTAATCAGTCCTGACCCTGTGCCTCCTGGGAACAGTCCAGCCTGAACTGCCAAGCTAGGTCCTCCCTGGACCGGAAACACGCATCCTAGGACCGGTTTCGGAGTTTACCCCTCTTCAGCCATGATAGCTTGATTCTAGTGGCACAGTGAGCCCAGGACCCACGTCGGGGCATACCTCGCGCTCTTAGGGTGAGAAAGCAAAAGACACACAATTGATGAATGGAATGCAGGACAAATCAAAACATTCACCCCCAGACAAGAGATCTGGGTTAAATCCATCATTCTTTGCTCGCCATGCCTCCCCACATTAGACCTGGCCATAAGCAAATCAGTCTTGACCCTGTGCCTCATGGGAATAGTCCAGCCCGAACTGCCAAGCCAGGTCCTCCCTGGACTGGAAACAAGCCTCCTAGGACCGGTTTTGGGGTTTCACCCCTCTTCAGCCATGATAGCTTGATTCCACTGGGACAGTGAGCCCAGGACCCACATCTGGGCATACCTGGCGCACTAAGGGAGAGAATGCAAAAGACACACAATTGATGAATGGAATGCAGAACAAATCAAAACATTGACCCCCAGTCAAGAGATCTAGGTTAAAACCATCATTCTTTTGCTCACCATGCAACCCCAGTTTAGACCTGGTCTTATGCAAATCAGTCTGGAGCTTGTGCCTCATGGAAAAAGTACAGCCTGAACTGCCAAGCCAGGTTCTCCCTGGACCGAAAACAAGCATCCTAGGACAGGTTTCGGGGTTTCACCCCTCTTCAGGCAGGATAGCTTGATTCCAGTGGCACAGTGAGCCCAGGACCCACGTCTGGGCATACCTGGCGCACTTAGGGCACGAAACCAAAACACACACAATTGATGAACGGAATGCAGAACAAATAAAAACATTCATCCCCAGTCAAGAGATCGGGGTTATATCCATCATTCTTTTGCTCACCATACCGCCGCAGTTTAGACCTGGCCATATGCAAATCAGTCTTGACCCTGTGCCTCATGGGAAAAGTCCAGCCCGAACTGACAAGCCAGGTCCACCTGGACTGGAAACAAGCATCCTAGGACCGGTTTCAGGGTTTCACCCCTCTTCAGCCAGGATAGCTTGATTCCAGTGGCACAGTGATACCAGGACCCACGTCTGGGCATACCTGGCACACTTAGGGCGAGAAAGCAAAAGACACACATTTGATGAATGGAATGCAGAGAAATCAAAACATTCTCCCCCAGACAAGAGATCTGGGTTAAATCCATCATTCTTTTGCTCACCATACCACCCCAGTTTAGACCTGGCCATATTCAAATCAGTCTTGACACTGTGCCTCATGGGAACAGTCCAGCCCGAACTGCCAAGCCAGGTCCTCCCTGGACTGGAAACAAGCATCCTTGGACCGTTTAAACCCCTCTTCAGCCAGGATAGCTTGATTCCAGTAGCACAGTGAGCCCAGGACACAGGTCTTGGCATACCTGGCACACATAGGGCAAAAAAGCAAAAGTCCCACAATTCAAGAACGGAATGCAGAACAAATCAAAAAATTCACCCCCAGTCAAGAGATATGGGTTAAATCCATCATTCGATTGGTCACCATGCCACACCAGTTTAGACCTGGCCACATGCAAAACAGTCTTGAACATGTGCCTCCTGGGAACAGTCCAGCCTGAACTGCCAAGCTAGGTCCTCCCTGGACTGGAAACACACATCATAGGACCAGTTTCGGGGTTTCACCCCTCTTCAGCAATGATAGCTTGATTCCATTGGCGCAGTGAGCCCAGGACTAAGTATGGGCGTAAAATCCGCTCCGCTCGCGGATTTCGCGGATTTTCGGGAAATTCGCAATCCGCGAGATTCGCGGATTTCTCGCAAAATCCGCTAAATTCGCATGCAGCGGATTTGTTTTCTGGGTGATACAATTTTTGTGGCGCGCGGCGTTCATCAGCGTTTGCCGAGTTGTTTTTCTCGATATTTTGAGAGTGCTGCGCCATTTTGGATCTTGCTGCGGGATCCCGCGAGAATTTGGCGAGCGCGATTACATAATCGCGGCTTGCCAACTAACGTGAGTACGCCGTGATCACGTATCGCGGGACTTCGCAATTGCGAGCTTGGAGATGCGGCGAGCAGCAACAATCTCGCATTCGCGAAAATATAAAATTTGCAATTCTGCACAAGAAATCCACCAGCAAGCAGCATAAACCTTCTGGAAATGATGATTTTTATCTGAATAACTCCTCAGGTTGACATTTGCCTGCACTTTTTTTGTGAGGAGTCCATTTTGGGGAGGGGGGGGGGTGGGAGGAAGGAAGTGCCCCACAGTCTTTAACTTCCTGTTCCTGTCCAGCAGGATCCTCCCTTTGCTTTTTCCATCTCCTGGTCACTTTTCATTTGGATCTGGAGCTGGAAGGATTACTTTTTGTGGATGCTGCTGGATATTTGGATTTGAGGCCTTTTTGACTTTCTTTGGATCAATTTTGGATTAGAAATTTCACAAGTAAGTTTGTTTGGGGCATTACAGTTGCTGCAACTACAATTTTGGAATTTTCGATTTTTGGGCTGTTTTGGGGCCTTTTGCCCAGGGGTACTCAGTGGTGGGTGGACTGAGTCTTTCTGTGGGGTGTCTTGAATTTAAACATCATGGAGGGCATGGATGGAATGGGATTGTGCTGATTTTTCAGTGATTTTCGTTTTTTGGGGCTGTACTTGTGGCCTTTTCACCAGGGGTATTGAGTCTTGCATGGGCCTAGTCTTTCTGTGTGGTGTCTTGAACTTAAACATCATGGAGGGCATGGATGGAATGGGATTGTGCTGATTTTTCAGTGTTTTTCGATTTTTGGGGGTGTTCATGGGGAGGGACAGGCCATGTGGCTGGGGGCCATTTTGAGTGCTGCTACAGGCCCTGGCCATGTGCTGGGAGGCAAGTGGCCATTTTGAATGCAGGCATTGTTGTTAGGCCTGCAACCATTTTGCCTACTTTTCAACCTTTATGCCCAGGGGTAGTGAGTCTTGCATGGGCCTAGTCTTTCTGTGGGGTGTCTTGAATTTAAACATCATGGAGGGCATGGATGGAATGGGATTGTGCTGATTTTTCAGTGATTTTCATTTTTTGGGGCTGTACTTGTGGCCTTTTCACCAGGGGTATTGAGTCTAGCATGGGCCTAGTCTTTCTGTGGGGTGTCTTGAACGTAAACATCATGGAGGTCATGGATGGAATGGGATTGTGCTGATTTTTCAGTGTTTTTCGATTTTTGGGGGTGTTCATGGGGAGGGACAGGCCATGTGGCTGGGGGCCAATTTGAGTGCTGCTACAGGCCCTGGCCATGTGCTGGGAGGCAAGTGGCCATTTTGAATGCAGGCATTGTTGTTAGGCCTGCAACCATTTTGCCTACTTTTCAACCTTTATGCCCAGGGGTAGTGAGTCTTGCATGGGCCTAGTCTTTCTGTGGGGTGTCTTGAATTTAAACATCATGGAGGGCATGGATGAAATGGGATTGTGCTGATTTTTCAGTGATTTTCGTTTTTTGGGGCTGTACTTGTGGCCTTTTCACCAGGGGTATTGAGTCTAGCATGGGCCTAGTCTTTCTGTGGGGTGTCTTGAACTTAAACATCATGGAGGTCATGGATGGAATGGGATTGTGCTGATTTTTCAGTGTTTTTCGATTTTTGGGGGTGTTCATGGGGAGGGACAGGCCATGTGGCTGGGGGCCATTTTGAGTGCTGCTACAGGCCCTGGCCATGTGCTGGGAGGCAAGTGGCCATTTTGAATGCAGGCATTGTTGTTAGGCCTGCAACCATTTTGCCTACTTTTCAACCTTTATGCCCAGGGGTAGTGAGTCTTGCATGGGCCTAGTCTTTCTGCGGGGTGTCTTGAATTTAAACATCATGGAGGGCATGGATGGAATGGGATTGTGCTGATTTTTCAGTGATTTTCGTTTTTTGGGGCTGTATTTGTGGCCTTTTCACCAGGGGTATTGAGTCTAGCATGGGCCTAGTCTTTCTGTGGGGTGTCTTGAACTTAAACATCATGGAGGTCATGGATGGAATGGGATTGTGCTGATTTTTCAGTGTTTTTCGATTTTTGGGGGTGTTCATGGGGAGGGACAGGCCATGTGGCTGGGGGCCATTTTGAGTGCTGCTACAGGCCCTGGCCATGTGCTGGGAGGCAAGTGGCCATTTTGAATGCAGGCATTGTTGTTAGGCCTGCAACCATTTTGCCTACTTTTCAACCTTTTTGCCCAGGGGTAGTGAGTCTTGCATGGGCCTAGTCTTTCTGTGGGGTGTCTTGAATTTAATCATCATGGAGGGCATGGATGGAATGGGATTGTGCTGATTTTTCAGTGATTTTTGTTTTTTGGGGCTGTACTTGTGGCCTTTTCACCAGGGGTATTGAGTCTAGCATGGGCCTAGTCTTTCTGTGGGGTGTCTTGAACTTAAACATCATGGAGGGCATGGATGGAATGGGATTGTGCTGATTTTTCAGTGTTTTTCGATTTTTGGGGGTGTTCATGGGAAGGGACAGGCCATGTGGCTGGGGGCCATTTTGAGTGCTGCTACAGGCCCTGGCCATGTGCTGGGAGGCAAGTGGCCATTTTGAATGCAGGCATTGTTGTTAGGCCTGCAACCATTTTGCCTACTTTTCAACCTTTATGCCCAGGGGTAGTGAGTCTTGCATGGGCCTAGTCTTTCTGTGGGGTGTCTTGAACTTAAACATCATGGAGGGCATGGATGGAATGGGATTGTGCTGATTTTTCTGTGATTTTCGTTTTTTGGGGCTGTACTTGTGGCCTTTTCACCAGGGGTATTGAGTCTTGCATGGGCCTAGTCTTTCTGTGGGGTGTCTTGAACTTAAACATTATGGAGGGCATGGATGGAATGGGATTGTGCTGATTTTTCTGGGTTTTTTTCGATTTTTTTGGGGTGTATAACTGAACTGATGTTCCTCTGTCTTCCATTGCTTTTAGGTGCACAAGACTCAAGAGAACCACCAGTGCCAGGAAGAAGTCCTGCAGCGGTGTGTGTGTGCAGCATAACGTCACGCGACGTCACGTCTGGCCTCAGACAACTCTACAATTCGTGCAACTGCGGCCTGCTGTCTGACCTGCTCTGAAGAAGATGGCCCCAAAAAAAGGTCTCCGTAGCTTCTCTAGCAAGAAAGTTGCTAGTAAGGAGCAGAAGAAGCAAGTTACCAAGGAGGCTGGTGTGCCGCCCGCCGCGTTTTTTGGGAGCAAAAAAAAAGTACGCCTGCAGCAGCAGTATCTGCTGGGGACCAAGCTGGGAGCAGCACCCCCGCTCCATTGGGTTCGGTGCCTCCACCACCACCCCAACTTAAGTCAAAGCCCTTGAGTGCTTCAGAGGCAGTCAGTGTACTTCTCCAATCACCATCGACCAGTGATGTTGGCTCATCGCAAGAAATTAGCAGCAATGTCCCTGAATCAACACAGGTTGTTGTAACTTATCTGACAAGTGTTGAACAACCACAGCCGCAACAACAACACCATGTGCAAGTACAAGCCCAAGTACATGTGGAAGGAGAGGCAGCGCAAGGAGATGCGCAAGCAGAGGTGCATGGAGGGTCACAAGTGCCCACAATAGTTGTTCCTCCCGAAGTAGGGGCACATCAGGAAATCGACAATCAAGCCGAGGTATCATTGGAAGCCACTCCTCCTGATGATCATTCATTGTCTTCCACATCCCTAGCAAGGAAAAGATCAAGGTTGGTGTCTACATCTTCTTCAAGCCCACCTCCTTCTGATGATCCCATTCTGGATGAAGATTGGGAACCATCATCACGGCGGTCTGAGAGTGAGGCACACCATGATCTGACATAGGTACCTAAGCGTAAAAGGAAGGTCGTCGAAAAACTCATAGCTATGGAGTGTGATGAGGCTCAACAAGAAGTGACGCATACTGCTGCTGATGAAGCCCTTCACGACGACGATCCAGTCATCATAATGGTCACTGCAGCCCCAGCGGGCATGCAGCAAAGAGACATTTTGACCCTATCCCGAGAAGCTGCTGAGCGTGATGATGATGTCGACGAGGAGTCAATGGAAACACAACAATCATTGGATTTGGAGTTAACTAGTACACCAACACCTACCGCTTCCATATTTCTTCCTCGCAAGAAGGGACCTCCATCCACCTTGACCTCAATTAGTGGTGGTGAAAGTGCAAAACGTACTGAAGTTCGGCAATCCACATCCTCCACTTCATCTGGCATTAGCAGCAGGACCACCACCACCAGTATCGCCGCCTCCTCCGGCCCCCAAAGACATTTCAAGTCTGCAGTTTGGGACTTCTTTAGTGTTTGCCCAAAAAAGGAAAACTTCGCCATTTGTAGCATTTGTAAGCTTCGACCTTACCAACTATGGTACCGGAGGCCAGAGAGGTCATCTTGAGAGACAGCACGCTGTCCAATGGTTTGCGCACCTACAGGCGATCAAGGAAGCCCGAATTGCACAAAATGAAAACATTGATGTTTCATCTGATGATGACAAGGAGGAAGACGTGTCAAACACTTCACTTACACCCAGTACCCCTGTCAGCAGCACACCACATGTGAGCCACTCTAAGAGTGTGGGAGAGAGTGAGACACCAATGCGAAAAAGTTCATCAGCGAGCTTAACTGGGTCGAAGATATCATCATCATCATCCCGTAAATCCTTGGTCCAGGGCAACATTAAAAAGATGTTGTTTACAGAAGCGCAATATGAACGCAACCACCCACTGACGCGTCTGTATAACACTAAGCTGGCTAAAATGCTAGCTCTGGACCTTCTCCCTTTTTCTTTTGTAGAAGGGGTTGGTTTTCTAGAATTAGTGGCAGCGCTCTGCCCTAATGGAAGGTTCCCAGCCGGTTCTATTTTGCCCGAGTTGCGGTTCCAGCACTACATGAAGATGTTCTGGAGGTGATTGGGGCAGCTTTGCAGAACAGTGCTGTTCACACTATACATCTGACAACAGACATGTGGACCAGTGGCGCAGGCACACTGGGTCTCTTTTTCAGAGGCTAAAGCAAAGCTAAACACAGGTGTTGACCCGGACATTGTTTTTAAAGCTGCTCGGAAACATGCAACACTAGCCATGTTTGGTTTGGAGAAACGTCACACAGCAGAAAACATTTTGGATGTCTTTAACACAAAGGTCCTTAGCTGGCTGTCCCCAAAAAAACGCCAGGTTGGTTATGTTTCCACGGACAATGGCGCCAATATAGTTAAGGCCATGAGGCTGGGTGAGTATTTCAGAGTGCCGTGTTTGGCGCACTGTATAAACCTGGTTGTCCAAAAATTCTTGGGTAATAAAGACAGTGCAGCGTACAGTGTATTGGACACCTGCCGAAAAATGTGCAACCATTTCAGCCATTCTTTTAAGGCCCGGAAGCAGCTGAGGAGCCTGCTATATCAACGTCAAATGCCAGTGAAAGCACTCATCCAGGAGGTGGTAACACGTTGGAACTCAACCTTCTACATGCTTGAGCATCTGTATGAGCAGTATACGGTACTCGATCACTATTTCTTAACAGAGGGTACAGCTCAGAAGGAGGACCTGAGGATGGGTGCGGCGCAATGGAACATAGTTAAAAGCCTGACACGCATGCTTCGTCCTTTTGAGTTCTTCACGCGTGCAGTCAGCAAGGAGGACTGTAATTTGGGAAAAGCTATCCCATTGTTGTACATGCTGGAGCACCAACTGAAGGAGGTTTGTTCTGTGTTTGAAAAAGATGTAAAAAACCAAGACTCTTTTGTTCTGGCTGAGAAATTATTAGAGCTCCTACAAGGTGATGAACGTCTTCAAATGATCCACTCAGAACAGCATTACATTTGTGCTACTATTCTGGATCCACGCTACAAAAAGGCGCTGGCAGGCCAAGCATTCTTTCCTTTTGATGATGAACATGTTCCAAAGTACAAACGTTGGCTAGACTTGTCAGCCAAGAGGTTTGAAAGAGAACGGCAGAAAATTGAAGGAAAAGGCAGTACATCAGCATCAGCAGGCCATCCCCAGTCAAAACAATCCACTTCTGCACCTGTGGCTGTGGCACAAGTGACCTCTCAGCCGTTAAAGACACCAGCAACCGGATCATCTGCACCAGACACAACAGAAACATTGGAGGCTGAAGAGGATTGGCTAGCTCGGCTTGGGTTTGGTTCTCAAATGGTCAGAGGCACAGCAACAGCTAAGCAAAGTGGAGGAACCTTGGATGAGGACCTTGAGTCGATGGTGAAGGTCTATCTGAATGACTCAACAGAGGTCTATGTTAATGCTGACCCATTGGCGTATTGGCATGGGAAAAAAGAATTGTGGCCACAGCTCACCAACCTGGCTTTAAACTACTTGTCTTGCCCACTCGCAAGCGTGTCTTCTGAACGTGTTTTCAGTGCTGCTGGTGGCATTGTAACTTCCAAACGGAGCCGCCTCTCGCCCAAAAATGTGGAGAGGTTAACAATGATCAAGATGAATCAGCACCTCATACCACCAGATTTCAGAGTACGAGAAAGCGCGCCGGATGAAGACGAGGTGGCCAGCAACATAGATGAGGGAATTTCTACTCTGTCAGGTGACACTGAGCTCACCCTGCCTGAATTCGCAGAGTATGATGACGAAGCCTTATTCTTATTCCTGGACCGTGATACCGAGCCCTGAAAATGAGACAACGAATCAATAACTTTCTTTTTCGTCCTTATTCACTTTTATTCCTGTGTGTCTGTCTTTCTTTGTTGTGCACAGTTAATCTATTTCAAACTTTAATCAGATAATCACAAAAACAAGCCCATCAGCAGAACTGTCTTCACTTGTTTGCTAATTGATTTGAAGGTGCCGCAGTCTGCATTCCTCAGGTTCACAAGTTCAGAAGAACATGCTCCTCTATCCTCCTCCTCCAGACTCCTATTTCCATCAAAGCAGAGGGCTGGTTTACGCCCAATGAAGAAAGACTCAGCACTTGTGGGGGTGTTCTACTTCTTTGAGGGTGAGTGGACGGCTCTGGGACCATTGTTGGGAAGCTCTAATACCGGATAAAAGTGGTTTGGACCAAATCCGAGGCGCAAATTTTTTAGTGTTTTTGCTGACTTGCTTGCCTTTGAGGTGCTCTTAGGGGGGTTCCGTCTGTTTGTGGGTGAGTTTCGGGGTCTGTCAGCACTGCTGGGACACTCTAATCTTGATTGCATTTGCTTTTCAGGAAATCCGTGGTGGCAACCCCGACTTATGGCCTAGCTACGCAGCGCGTTTGGACCGAAGGCCGAGAAATATTGTAAGTAGGAGATGTTGCTTTTGGCCTGTTTGGGGGTGTTATGCTTTTTGGCGGGTGGGTTGGCGGGTCTTGGGGCATTCCTGGGAAGGTCTAATACCGGGTAGAAGTGGTTGGGACAAAATCCACGCCGATTTTTTTGTTGTTGCTATTTCTGACATTTTGCTCAATGTAGCGTTTTCGGGGGCCTGTTTGGGGGGCTTCCTGGTGTTTGTGGGTGAGTTTCGGGGTCTGGGAGCACTGCTGGGACACTCTAATCTTGATTGCATTTGCTTTTCAGGAAATCCATGGTGGCAAACCGGACCTATGGCCTAGCTACGCAGCGCGTTTGGACCGAAGGCCGAGAAATATTGCAAGTATGAGATTTTGCATTTGGCCTGTTTGGGGGTGTTATGCTTTTTGGCGGGTGGGTTGGCGGGTCTTGGGGCATTCCTGGGAAGGTCTAATACCGGGTAGAAGTGGTTGGGACAAAATCCACGCCGATTTTTTTTTGCTATTTCTGACATTTTGCTCAATGTAGCATATTCGGGGGCCTGTTTGGGGGGCTTCCTGGTGTTTGTGGGTGAGTTTCGGGGTCTGGGAGCACTGCTGGGACACTCTAATCTTGATTGCATTTGCTTTTCAGGAAATCCGTGGTGGCAAACCGGACCTATGGCCTAGCTACGCAGCGCGTTTGGACCGAAGGCCGAGAAATATTGCAAGTATGAGATTTTGCTTTTGGCCTGTTTGGGGGTGTTATGCTTTTTGGCGGGTGGGTTGGCGGGTCTTGGGGCATTCCTGGGAAGGTCTAATACCGGGTAGAAGTGGTTGGGACAAAATCCAGGCCGATTTTTTGTTGTTGCTATTTCTGACATTTTGCTCAATGTAGCGTTTTCGGGGGCCTGTTTGGGGGGCTTCCTGGTGTTTGTGGGTGAGTTTCAGGGTCTGGGAGCACTGCTGGGACACTCTAAACTTGATTGCATTTGCTTTTCAGGAAATCCGTGGTGGCAAACCGGACCTATGGCCTAGCTACGCAGCGCGTTTGGACCGAATGCCGAGAAATATTGCAAGTATGAGATTTTGCTTTTGGCCTGTTTGGGGGTGTTATGCTTTTTGGCGGGTGGGTTGGCGGGTCTTGGGGCATTCCTGGGAAGGTCTAATACCGGGTAGAAGTGGTTGGGACAAAATCCAGGCCGATTTTTTTTTGCTATTTCTGTCATTTTGCTCAATGTAGCGTTTTCGGGGGCCTGTTTGGGGGGCTTCCTGGTGTTTGTGGGTGGGTTTCGGGGTCTGGGCGCACTGCTGGCTATATATACTTTACTTTGCAAGAGGTTTGAAGCAAATCCATGGTGGCAGAGGGGAGTTAGGGCCTAGCTGCAGAGCGCGCGCGGAGTGATTAGGGAAATTTGGAAAAAAATGACAAAGTCCCCATTTTTGTACTTTTGCTCTTTGGCTGTTTGGGGGTCTTCTACTCGTTTTCTCCTGGGTTGACGGCTCTGGGGCCATTGCTGGGAAGCTCTAATACCGGATAAAAGTGGTTTGGACAAAACCCACGCCGATTTTTTTTGGGCTATTTCTGACATTTTGCTCAATGTAGCGTTTTCGGGGGCCTGTTTGGGGGGCTTCCTGGTGTTTGTGGGTGAGTTTCGGGGTCTGGGAGCACTGCTGGGACACTCTAATCTTGATTGCATCTGCTTTTCAGGAAATCCGTGGTGGCATACCGGACCTATGGCCTAGCTACACAGCGCGTTTGGACCGAAGGCCGAGAAATATTGCAAGTATGAGATTTTGCTTTTGGCCTGTTTGGGGGTGTTATGCTTTTTGGCGGGTGGGTTGGCGGGTCTTGGGGCATTCCTGGGAAGGTCTAATACCGGGTAGAAGTGGTTGGGACAAAATCGAGGCCGATTTTTTTTGTTGCTATTTCTGACATTTTGCTCAATGTAGCGTTTTCGGGGGCCTGTTTGGGGGGCTTCCTGGTGTTTGTGGGTGAGTTTCGGGGTCTGGGAGCACTGCTGGGACACTCTAATCTTGATTGCATTTGCTTTTCAGGAGATCCGTGGTGGCAAACCGGACCTATGGCCTAGCTACGCAGCGCGTTTGGACCGAAGGCTGAGAAATATTGCAAGTATGAGATTTTGCTTTTGGCCTGTTTGGGGGTGTTATGCTTTTTGGCGGGTGGGTTGGCGGGTTTTGGGGCATTCCTGGGAAGGTCTAATACCGGGTAGAAGTGGTTGGGAAAAAATCCAGGCCGATTTTTTTTGTTGCTATTTCTGACATTTTGCTCAATGTAGCGTTTTCGGGGGCCTGTTTGGGGGGCTTCCTGGTGTTTGTGGGTCGGTTTCGGGGTCTGGGCGCACTGCTGGCTATATATACTTTACTTTGCAAGAGGTTTGAAGCAAATCCATGGTGGCAGAGGGGAGTTAGGGCCTAGCTGCAGAGCGCGCGCGAAGTGATTTGGGAAATTTGGAAAAAAATAACAAAGTCCCCATTTTTGTACTTTTGCTCTTTGGCTGTTTGGGGGTCTTCTACTCGTTTTCTCCTGGGTTGACGGCTCTGGGGCCATTGCTGGGAAGCTCTAATACCGGATAAAAGTGGTTTGGACAAAACCCACGCCGATTTTTTTTTGGCTATTTCTGACATTTTGCTCAATGTAGCGTTTTCGGGGGCCTGTTTGGGGGGCTTCCTGGTGTTTGTGGGTCGGTTTCGGGGTCTGGGCGCACTGCTGGCTATATATACTTTACTTTGCAAGAGGTTTGAAGCAAATCCATGGTGGCAGAGGGGAGTTAGGGCCTAGCTGCAGAGCGCGCGCGAAGTGATTTGGGAAATTTGGAAAAAAATAACAAAGTCCCCATTTTTGTACTTTTGCTCTTTGGCTGTTTGGGGGTCTTCTACTCGTTTTCTCCTGGGTTGACGGCTCTGGGGCCATTGCTGGGAAGCTCTAATACCGGATAAAAGTGGTTTGGACAAAACCCACGCCGATTTTTTTTTGGCTATTTCTGACATTTTGCTCAATGTAGCGTTTTCGGGGGCCTGTTTGGGGGGCTTCCTGGTGTTTGTGGGTGGGTTTCGGGGTCTGGGAGCACTGCTGGCTATATATACTTTACTTTGCAAGAGGTTTGAAGCAAATCCATGGTGGCAGAGGGGAGTTAGGGCCTAGCTGCAGAGCGCGCGCGGAGTGATTAGGGAAATTTGGAAAAAAATGACAAAGTCCCCATTTTTGTACTTTTGCTCTTTGGCTGTTTGGGGGTCTTCTACTCGTTTTCTCCTGGGTTGACGGCTCTGGGGCCATTGCTGGGAAGCTCTAATACCGGATAAAAGTGGTTTGGACAAAACCCACGCCGATTTTTTTTGGGCTATTTCTGACATTTTGCTCAATGTAGCGTTTTCGGGGGCCTGTTTGGGGGGCTTCCTGGTGTTTGTGGGTGAGTTTCGGGGTCTGGGAGCACTGCTGGGACACTCTAATCTTGATTGCATCTGCTTTTCAGGAAATCCGTGGTGGCATACCGGACCTATGGCCTAGCTACACAGCGCGTTTGGACCGAAGGCCGAGAAATATTGCAAGTATGAGATTTTGCTTTTGGCCTGTTTGGGGGTGTTATTTTTTTTGGCGGGTGGGTTGGCGGGTCTTGGGGCATTCCTGGGAAGGTCTAATACCGGGTAGAAGTGGTTGGGACAAAATCGAGGCCGATTTTTTTTGTTGCTATTTCTGACATTTTGCTCAATGTAGCGTTTTTGGGGGCCTGTTTGGGGGGCTTCCTGGTGTTTGTGGGTGAGTTTCGGGGTCTGGGAGCACTGCTGGGACACTCTAATCTTGATTGCATTTGCTTTTCAGGAGATCCGTGGTGGCAAACCGGACCTATGGCCTAGCTACGCAGCGCGTTTGGACCGAAGGCTGAGAAATATTGCAAGTATGAGATTTTGCTTTTGGCCTGTTTGGGGGTGTTATGCTTTTTGGCGGGTGGGTTGGCGGGTTTTGGGGCATTCCTGGGAAGGTCTAATACCGGGTAGAAGTGGTTGGGAAAAAATCCAGGCCGATTTTTTTTGTTGCTATTTCTGACATTTTGCTCAATGTAGCGTTTTCGGGGGCCTGTTTGGGGGGCTTCCTGGTGTTTGTGGGTCGGTTTCGGGGTCTGGGCGCACTGCTGGCTATATATACTTTACTTTGCAAGAGGTTTGAAGCAAATCCATGGTGGCAGAGGGGAGTTAGGGCCTAGCTGCAGAGCGCGCGCGAAGTGATTTGGGAAATTTGGAAAAAAATAACAAAGTCCCCATTTTTGTACTTTTGCTCTTTGGCTGTTTGGGGGTCTTCTACTCATTTTCTCCTGGGTTGACGGCTCTGGGGCCATTGCTGGGAAGCTCTAATACCGGATAAAAGTGGTTTGGACAAAATCCACGGCGATTTTTTTGTTGCTATTTCTGACATTTTGCTCAATGTAGCGTTTTCGGGGGCCTGTTCGGGGGGCTTCCTGGTGTTTGTGGGTGGGTTTCGGGGTCTGGGCACACTGCTGGCTATATATACTTTACTTTGCAAGAGGTTTGAAGCAAATCCATGGTGGCAGAGGGGAGTTAGGGCCTAGCTGCAGAGCGCGCGCGGAGTGATTAGGGAAATTTGGAAAAAAATGACAAAGTCCGCATTTTTGTACTTTTGCTCTTTGGCTGTTTGGGGGTCTTCTAATCGTTTTCTCCTGGGTTGACGGCTCTGGGGCCATTGCTGGGAAGCTCTAATACCGGATAAAAGTGGTTTGGACAAAACCCACGCCGATTTTTTTTTGGCTATTTCTGACATTTTGCTCAATGTAGCGTTTTCGGGGGCCTGTTTGGGGGGCTTCCTGGTGTTTGTGGGTGAGTTTCGGGGTCTGGGAGCACTGCTGGGACACTCTAATCTTGATTGCATCTGCTTTTCAGGAAATCCGTGGTGGCAAACCGGACCTATGGCCTAGCTACACAGCGCGTTTGGACCGAAGGCCGAGAAATATTGCAAGTATGAGATTTTGCTTTTGGCCTGTTTGGGGGTGTTATGCTTTTTGGCGGGTGGGTTGGCGGGTCTTGGGGCATTCCTGGGAAGGTCTAATACCGGGTAGAAGTGGTTGGGACAAAATCGAGGCCGATTTTTTTTGTTGCTATTTCTGACATTTTGCTCAATGTAGCGTTTTCGGGGGCCTGTTTGGGGGGCTTCCTGGTGTTTGTGGGTGAGTTTCGGGGTCTTGGAGCACTGCTGGGACACTCTAATCTTGATTGCATTTGCTTTTCAGGAGATCCGTGGTGGCAAACCGGACCTATGGCCTAGCTACGCAGCGCGTTTGGACCGAAGGCTGAGAAATATTGCAAGTATGAGATTTTGCTTTTGGCCTGTTTGGGGGTGTTATGCTTTTTGGCGGGTGGGTTGGCGGGTCTTGGGGCATTCCTGGGAAGGTCTAATACCGGGTAGAAGTGGTTGGGAAAAAATCCAGGCCGATTTTTTTTGTTGCTATTTCTGACATTTTGCTCAATGTAGCGTTTTCGGGGGCCTGTTTGGGGGGCTTCCTGGTGTTTGTGGGTGAGTTTCGGGGTCTTGGAGCACTGCTGGGACACTCTAATCTTGATTGCATTTGCTTTTCAGGAGATCCGTGGTGGCAAACCGGACCTATGGCCTAGCTACGCAGCGCGTTTGGACCGAAGGCTGAGAAATATTGCAAGTATGAGATTTTGCTTTTGGCCTGTTTGGGGGTGTTATGCTTTTTGGCGGGTGGGTTGGCGGGTCTTGGGGCATTCCTGGGAAGGTCTAATACCGGGTAGAAGTGGTTGGGAAAAAATCCAGGCCGATTTTTTTTGTTGCTATTTCTGACATTTTGCTCAATGTAGCGTTTTCGGGGGCCTGTTTGGGGGGCTTCCTGGTGTTTGTGGGTCGGTTTCGGGGTCTGGGCGCACTGCTGGCTATATATACTTTACTTTGCAAGAGGTTTGAAGCAAATCCATGGTGGCAGAGGGGAGTTAGGGCCTAGCTGCAGAGCGCGCGCGAAGTGATTTGGGAAATTTGGAAAAAAATGACAAAGTCCCCATTTTTGTACTTTTGCTCTTTGGCTGTTTGGGGGTCTTCTACTCGTTTTCTCCTGGGTTGACGGCTCTGGGGCCATTGCTGGGAAGCTCTAATACCGGATAAAAGTGGTTTGGACAAAATCCACGCCGATTTTTTTTTTGCTATTTCTGACATTTTGCTCAATGTAGCGTTTTCGGGGGCTTGTTTGGGGGGCTTCCTGGTGTTTGTGGGTGGGTTTCGGGGTCTGGGCGCACTGCTGGCTATATATACTTTACTTTGCAAGAGGTTTGAAGCAAATCCATGGTGGCAGAGGGGAGTTAGGGCCTAGCTGCAGAGCGCGCGCGGAGTGATTTGGCAAATTTGGAAAAAAATGACAAAGTCCCCATTTTTGTACTTTTGCTCTTTGGTTGTTTGGGGGTCTTCTACTCGTTTTCTCCTGGGTTGATGGCTCTGGGGCCATTGCTGGGAAGCTCTAATACCGGATAAAAGTGGTTTGGACAAAATCCACGCCGATTTTTTTTTGCTATTTCTGACATTTTGCTCAATGTAGCGTTTTCGGGGGCCTGTTTGGGGGGCTTCCTGGTGTTTGTGGGTGAGTTTCGGGGTCTGGGAGCACTGCTGGGACACTCTAATCTTGATTCCATTTGCTTTTCAGGAAATCCGTGGTGGCAAACTGGACCTATGGCCTAGCTACGCAGCGCGTTTGGACCGAAGGCCGAGAAATATTGCAAGTATGAGATTTTGCTTTTGGCCTGTTTGGGGGTGTTATGCTTTTTGGCGGGTGGGTTGGCGGGTCTTGGGGCATTCCTGGGAAGGTCTAATACCGGGTAGAAGTGGTTGGGACAAAATCCTCGCGGAAAAGCCTTTTGGAACTTTTTGTAACTTAGGGTTCGTTAGGGTTAGCCCTAGCAGCAGGATTGCATGTGTTTCGGGGTGTTCTAGATTTTTGCAACTGAGTTCTGGGGTCTTAGAGCACTCGTGAGAATGTGTAATTTTGGTTGCAAGTCATTTGAAGAAAATCCATGGTGGGAAAGGGGGGATTTGGCATAGTTAAAGAAAGCCTTTGCCACTATTCTTAACTTAGGGTTCGTTAGGGTTAGCAGTATTTCTGTTGCATGTGTTTGGGTGGGGGGGTTTTCGAGTCTTGGAGCGATGCTGGCTATGGATACTTTTGCTTGGTTGCTTGCAAGTGGTTTGAATGCAATCCACGGTGGGTAAGGGGGTACTTGGGCCTACTTTTACTTTCAAAGTACGTTTTGTCACCAGTTTTCTGCTAGGCCTCGTTTTTGGAGATTTGATTGGGGGTCTTCTACATTTTTGCGACTGGCTTTAGTAAGGGTCTGGGTGGGAGCACTGCTGGGAAGATCTAATTTTGTTCTAAAACACAGTTTACAGTACACCTAGCTTGAGGGGAAAGATCCGCTACATTAATTTGCCCATACTTATTTATCCTTCAAAAGGTGACTCAGACAGAGTACGCACTTTCAAAAATATTGTACTGTCTACTAGGAAAATCAAAGTGTGTCTTTTTGCACTCCACAGCCTACATACCTTATATTTATTTATCAGTGGTGTTGTAATATTATATCACTTCCTGTTTTTCGTTGAATAATTGCAGGCCGGGTTTCAGTCTGTGCAATGGGGAAAAAAGGATGGAGTCAGGCTTCACATTAGCGAGCCACAATTCATCATCAGGCAGGCAGTGGACAGGGTGTCTTCTGGTCACCAACATCGATGGACGAAGCGTCGGCTGCAATGGAGGAGTGCCGCTAATAAGAGGATTTTTTTTCTGCAGGCAACTTACTTACCACTTTCAACAGGACAACTACAACAACATACAGATACAGTATCCTTTGTGTTTTTCTCTGACTGTGACTGCATTTCTTGGATCTCTCTCTGCTTCTAAATTGATCCCTTAACACATCACTTAGTCCACTCCACTATCACATCTGCACCACACATAGTCATTTGTAAGTGCTCCTACGTAATTCGCAAGTCGCAGCACGCCCCAGCCCGTAGAGGACTGGGATGGCCCCAATGATGAAGCATGTCACCAAGGGGCAACCCTGGTGAGTGAGGGGACACCTAGAAAAAGAGCAATTTCTCCTTTTCTATCTACTATACCTTCCAGACCAACCCCATTGAGTGTTGTGAACGGATTTATAGTGACCAGCAAGGCTCTCAGGTATCTGGCAACAGAGACCTTATGTTGAATATAGTTATCAATAATTCCACACACGCCCTGTACTGTCGCATTCTTTCTTCCACAGTTGTCGAAAGTACTACTTACTTTTCACTGACATGCATGCAGTAGTGCATGCACTTTCAAAGATTGATGGATAGGTTTGTACCCAAAGATTTGTTTATGTTCACAATTATTTGTCCATGCTGTGCTATTTTTTCTTGTCTCCCAAAACCTTTCCCAAAAACCCCGTACCCATCCATTTTTCAAACCCTAACCCTCTTCCCCGGGCTGTGTGGTTTTGATTGATATGTGACTAAATTACAGCAATAAATCCACACACTTGCTGGGGAGGATAAGGTGATAGCAACAGGCTGGTGAAGAAATCCAAGGATATATTCTTACTCTGCTTGACAAAGACCCATGGCTAATGTCAAAGAACTTCAACCGAATTAGTTATACTTTACCATTTGTTAGGCTACAATGTGGCACTGTTGTAGTGTACTTCTGTCACCTGCTATATTCTCTATTGTACCGTTGTATTGCTCAGGAGGACAAACCAGATTTCATTTTCTTTTTTTTCATAGGCATGCAACTGCCACTGTGTCACACCACTAGTACCACCGCTATGAGGAAATTTTATCCGCCCAGGTTTGCCAACCTTATTCGCTGTTTCCCTTGGAGCCAGCCCTGGGCCTAGCCCTACTTGCAAACAGAAATTACAGGTAAGATAGGCGTTTGGTTGGAGGTAGTATAATGGAGTATTAGGAGAGACGAGAAATTGGATTGACGGTAGTACTACTAAAGTCCTAGGACTATTCAGGAAAACAAACTTACTGTTAAACCCCCACCCACCAGACTCAAAAGCAGTAAAAAACAGGTATGGTCAGATAAAGTTTCAAAAAGTATATTTTTATAGCCCTAACAAAATAATCTCCCGCAAGACCCTCCCTAACCCCAACGATTGTCCTTCAAAAGTCCCCAAAAAACCCAACTCCCAATTCCCACCCCCCAAAAGTCTCTAAAAAAGGGGCAAGGGACACTATGGCAGGTTGCTGTTGGATTTAGCAGCCAGGGCATCATGCTCCTTGCGGAGGGTGGCAAGTTCGAAGCGGAGGCCCTCCACCGAGTTCTTATAGTTATGGACCTCCTGCTCCAGGTAGGACAGTCTGAGGGATAAGCGGCGCCGGTGTGCCTTGCAAATCCTGTGAGGGGCAGCTGCTTTCTTTGCTGCTCGGCGGTGGCGTTTGGCTTTGGTAGCCCGGCTCCGTACCGCTGGAGCACTGCGCTGGCTGGCAGCCCGCACGGAGGAGGATGCAGCTGTCCCAGTGGACGTTGTTGTTGTACCAGACTGCGTGTCCTCCTCCTCCAGGGCCACCAGCCGCCGATATTCAGCGACAGTGGCATCCAGCCTCCGTTGCCGGGCCATTCGAGCCAGCTCCTTCCTCCTTGATGGTGTCTTGGATTTGGAAGGAGCAACTACATGAAGAAAGAAAGACATAGTCTGTAACCAATGCTCCTTAAGATTAACACAAAATGATTGAGCAGAAAGTTGTCACAGTACAAGTAGCAAATTGAAAGCACAGTACATAACTATTGAGGACAGTATCTATGTAACCTCTGACTTCTTCATCCTTGCTCTAACATTAGTGGGAGTTTAAGGAACAAATTCTACGAGCACTATGGACTTCCATTACAGTCGACTATGACAGTACACCACTCTTATTCTTCTTCTTCTCTCTTGTTTAGGAAAATTGGTACGTTATCTTATGCAAGCCGGCATAATGCCAGCGCAGTGAACTTGCACCCGAGAAAAACAGACGCACACCATGGTGAGTGAGACAGACTTGCGTTACTGTACCGGTCCAGTACATGCAGGTGGTGAAGCTCTTACTTTTCTATTACGGGTGGCACTGAGAAGACTCTGTTAAAAGGGCTACTGCTTAATTAATTTAGCTTTCACCCTACAGTGCTTATGAGTATTAGAAAAGGAAAATGAAGAAGCTAAATTATCTGATTATCTATCACTTCACATGGGATTTATTTGATGACATATGGGATGACTTTAGATGCTTTGCTTATTATTGAGTGAACAGTGATACCCCCACACATGAATGACGTACTACTACTAAACTAAAGTTATTAAGAGAGGTAGGGAGTGTCCACCGTAATAACCGGATATATGCTGTGCTTGCAGTTGCAATACAAACTACTGCTACTATTCATGGTAGTATTTGGACAACGTTACAACTTCTTTTCCTTGCCTTTCCTACACTGGAACGGACGTGCGGGTGCGGTGTTACATGCTCTTCAAAGTAACACTTAGTTCATCCAGTGACCGTCTACTCTCTCTAGATACACATATGCTATCTAAGAGTCAGATAGTACCATGAATGATCCAGGAGGCATCCATCCATTCAAAGTATATGCACACATACAGTTTCTGTCTCACCCACCCAGGCTGTTCTCCTTCCACCCATCCTTGCTTCATCATTCACCCAGCCATGCACCATACCATATTCTTTCCCTCCCAGCCACCTCGGGGACCAAGCAAACACATATCATTCTTCTTTGCCAGTCATCATTACATTTCTCGTCCTTCCGCACTTACTTACACCCTTCTTTCGCTTTTCGTTCATCCCATCCATCAAGTTCACCTCAGATCTGATTGGGATTCTTCTCGCCAAAAACTTCACAGCTAAGTCGAAGTACATTTAGAGGAGGCTACTACCTGGTTTATTTATAATACACCCGTGCAGAAAGCACACTCTGCAGTCTTCAATCTCAATGACTAAGGCATGTATAGCTTACCTCGGCCCGCCACCACCGTGTGAACCCTCACAGGCATGTCCTTGTCCGGCACTTGCACCGCCTCCTCCCCAGAGTTATCCTCCTCGTCCAATGCCACCACCACCTCCGCGCTGGCCCCGTCTCCAGATGTTCCACCTACAAAGTACATTTAATAATGTTAGAATACACCACTCACTACTATATAATATTTGGTCTAGGAGGAAGAAAGAAATGTGAAAAAAACAGTATACAATTTAATAATTTATGACTGTGTACTCTAAAGTAAAAATGTCCCTTTTTCCAGGGAAGGCTGTTGTCTTGCTGCACTTTTTGGCACAACTGATGAATGTTTGCTTTTTACTTTTTAACACGCAACACTTTTTCTCCTAACTGACAGAAGCTTGACTTCTAAGAACACGAGCAGGATCAAGTTCAAACCAGGTGAGAGCTCGGCTCGACCACAAGAAATGTGTCCAATTAATCGTCAGCACTAAGCACTTTTCCATTTTCAGTTACACGTTCACTTTTATGACAAACTTGATTTTAATAAATGTGTTTACTTTTAATAAAGCTTTTAAACTTAAATAGACTCTGTGGTTTTTGGTCCTCCAGACTAGAGTGGATGAGCTAAAGGTTTTGGAATTTTTGCAAGCATGAGTCCGTGCCTCTGCCATCGGTGACTTTGGGAGCTAAATGACTCTGCCACACTATCTAGTCAGTAAGGAGATTGGGGGTTCAACTACAAAGTCTGTTATCACTGAGGTATGTGGAAAGTCTAACAGCACCTATTATAATTGATAAGCTAAGCAATGCATTATTTAGTGTCCATAGTTCTGTTTGTGCAGATTTGTCCCTGCAACAGTAGTAGAATGGATTGTCCTCCTATCCAAACCAAAAGTAAAGTAGTATCTTATTCTTTCTTGGTGGTCATTCACCTTTTTATTGTTGGCAATGGTCAAAGCATAAACATTTAGAATACTTGAAAAGACATTATGGACAATCCCAGAGGACTGCACTCAGTGCATAGAGCTATTGCTGACTAGAATGGGAGTCCAATGGAAATGCCAAATGTGCAATCTTAGTTAGCTACACAGACAGACTAATAAGAATAATCTAGTAATACCACACGGAGTCATAGTCGAGGCAGGATAAGAATTTAGATCCTGTCTACAAGAAGATCAAAGACGATTTAGAAAAAATCGAATGAGGAACGCTAGGAAAAAATAAGTACTCTATATTAAAATTAAAACTTACTGGGGCCAGCAAAGGAGCCCTCGCCTGCCCGGTCCTGGCCTGCATCGTCAACAGCACCCTCCTCCTCCTCCTCCTGTGTCCTCCTCTTGCCCCTGGGGGAAGCTGATGTACAACATGAAAGAAAGAAAAACAGAAAACATGGATGATATTTCTCAACCAAATCAAACATATCAAAAGAACTAACAAAATATTTTTGCGAAATAGCAAATAGGGAACGACTCTACGGGATATATTATTGACCAATCTCATGTGGTCGACTACGTTATTACTTTAGTATTGCTTGATTTGCGGACCGTCGAATTGGAAACTACCCTATGTAACTCACTAAACAAAGTACTAAAAAGGTTTGCCTAGGATTGGCAGGCAGCAGTCCGCAGCACGCAAAGTGACAGCCAAAGTCCATCGTGATTGAAGATCAGCGACAACACTAAAGTTTCCTACTACATTAACCAGTCATTAAAATACTCAAACTATTAATCCACCACCACTATTTCTTCTTATCGCCATGTGTACAAAGGAAGGACTGGACTTTAGTCTGTAGGGGCTGATTTAGAAGCCCCTTGCGGCTCTTTTGCTCCATTGTTGCGTGACTTTTGTGACGCAGCGACAGCACAAAAGAGGCGCAATGGTGCGGCGTATATTAACAACGTGACGCATATGGGAGATGCATCACGTTGTAAAGCCCTGCGCCAATAGGGGGCGTTCCGGCGCAAGGGAGGGCGTTCCTGCGCAGGAACGCATCCTAAAAGTGGCTGAGGGAAATCTACAAGATTTCAATCAGTCACTTTGAGGACAATGATGCGTGACTCAAACCCTGCGCCTGCTTGAAGCAGACGTACGGCTTGACGCAGCATTGGGAAGATAGGGCACCCCAGAGCATTGATGGAGCTGCACCATCGTTGCGACGCAACTCCAGCAATGCGCCGCCTTTACGGCACAGATGCGTAACGCTTTGGTGACGTTTTGGGCCCATGGTGCGCGCATTGTAAATACGGCGCACCATGGGTGATGGTGGCGTGATGCACAATTACTGGCGCATCCCTGCTACTTTGCAGGGATGCGCCGGTAATTAAAAATCAGAACCTTAGTGTGTAGCATTACGCAGTTCTTTAAACTACACTCATACATAATTTCACAGGCCAATGAAATGAACACAAAATCTAAAACAAATAAGCATAGTAGCAACACTACTGAGAAGAAGGAGAGCAGTGTACCTGAAATGCACAGAAGATTTTGAAATATAATTTACCTACAATGTAATGAGCAGCATTATTGCTCTTGGTAAAAAACAAAAATTTGCAATATAATAACACAGCAGGAGAAAACATAGTAGTAAAGAAATAGCTACTACTACTCACCAAGCCCGGGGATCTCAAGGCCAAGGAGGTCGAGCAGATCTCGCTCACGGGTCAGGACATCCGTCCAGCGGTGGGTGGCCTGGTTGTAGGTGCGCCAGACCCGAGAGTGGTGGTAAATGGCCTGGCACACCTTCTCCCACCGCTTCCGGCGCTCCCGGACCCCGTACCCGGCACTGATCTTGCCGCCTCCCATGATGGTCCTGGGGAGGCGGCGCTGAACATAAAAAATGAGTTGGCCCACCTCCTCCGGGGTAAAGATCTCCGTGGGTACGACCTCCTCCCCCCTCAAGCGCCCGCACGGGAGCCGGACACTGGGTGCGGGACCCTTCCCCTTCTCGGGATGCTTCCCGGCTCCCTTCACCATGGTCTGGGCGGAAAGGAATAAAGAAAATAGAATAGGGAAGAGAAGAAAAGAAAAGAGTTTAAAAAAGTAGTTTAAAATTAACCAAAAGTAGCAGTAAACACAAAAATATAGGGCTAGAAAAATAGAGGGATAGATAATAAGTAAAATAGATCAAAAAAAACTTCAAACAAGCAAAGGATGGCAGAGATTGACAGAATATACAAAGACCATGCCCAGAACCATAGCAATGAATGAGAAACAAGATGGCCGCGCCCGTTCACGACCGCGCGGGTAAGTTCGCGCGAGATTTTCCTTGCGAACATGCGCAAAACTGTACTGGTAAGCCTCAGACTTTGCGTGATTACACTTCGCGCCCGGAAACGGAAATACGTCAGGCAAACAAGATGGCCGCGCCCTTGAACGACCGCGAGGGTAACTTCGCGCCTTGCGCTACGAGCGGCTCGCAAAAACGCACAAAACCTTGCCAACGAACACGCCACAAAAAAACAAATTGCATATTTGCACGAATTTGCGGCTTCCGAATCCGATCTCGCGCGTGTTCGTGCCCCGCGAATCCCGCGAAATTGCAGAAAAACGAGTTTTTCAAAACTGAAAGCACTCGGCAGGGGCAAGAGTTCAAACTCATCATTAGTAACAATTCCCTGTAGTGCTTCCTGACTGGGGCCCCTCAAGAATTCAGTTGCTAGTTGCAACAATTGTATGACCCTGCTCTGACCCTCACAGCAGGCTCATAGAATAGCTACAAGTAGGCCACAAAGGTCCTGGGGAAAAAAAATGCACTGCAACAGAAAGCAAATTACAGATAAGGAAGCAGGTGCCAGACTGGAATTTTAAAACAGTGACACATTAATAAACTACCCCCAAATTAATTCATGTCAGTTGAAGCAGGGCTGGTGTGCTTGCTTTTCCCCCCCATAATCTACAGTGATGATGAACCAGAGGGTGGCATTGATGTAACAGAGGGTTGCAGTGGTGAAACAGAGGGTGCTGGGAACCTGTGATGATGAACCAGACGTAGAAACAACATAATCGCGACCGTTGCGTGCCGAAATGTAAGTTCGCAATTGCGAACTGGTACGAAACCCTCGCGAACTGGCAGAAATCCTTGCGAACACAAAAAAAAAATCTGCAAATTCGCTAGAATTCGCGGATTTTGCGGATTGCGAGTTCGCAAATCCGCAAAATTCGCGAACGCGAGATTCGCAAAATTCGCCCATGCTTACCCAGGACCCACGTCGGGGTATACCTGGCGCACTTAGAGCGAAAAAGCAAAAGAAACACAATTGATGAACGGAATGCAGAACAAATCAAAACATTCACCCCAGTCAAGAGATCTGGGTTAAATCCATCATTCTTTGCTCCCCATGCCGCCCCACTTTAGACCTGGCCATATGCAAATCAGTCTTGACCCTGTGCCTCATGGCAATAGTCCAGCCCGAAATGCCAAGCCAGGTCCTCCCTGGACCGGAAACACACATCCTAGGGACCGGTTTCGGGGTTTTACCCCTCTTCCGCATGATAGCTTGATTCCAGTGGCACAGTCAGCATAGGACCCACATCTGGGCATACCTGGCGCACTAGGGGAGAGAAAGCAAAAGACACACAATTGATGAACGAAATGCAGAACAAATCAAAACATTCACCCCCAGACAAGAGATCTCGGTTAAATACATCATTCTTTTGCTCACCAAGCCACCCCAGTTTAGACCTGGGCATATTCAAATCAGTCTTGACCCTGTGCCTCATGGGAACAGTCCAGCTTGAACTGCCAAGCCAGGTCCTCCCTGGACTGGAAACAAGCATCCTCGGACCGTTTTTGGGGTTTCAACCCTCTTCCGCTAGATAGCTTGATTCCAGTGGCACAGTAAGCCCAGGACACACGTCTGGGCATACCTGGCGTACTTAGGGCGAGAAAGTAAAAGACCCACAATTCATGAACGGAATGCAGAAAAAAATCAAAACATTCACCCCCAGTCAAGAGATCTGGGTTAAATCCAGAATTTGATTGCTCACCATGCCACCCCAGTTTAGACCTGGCCATATGTAAATCTGTCTTGACCCTGTGCCTCCTGGGAATAGTCCAGCCTAAAATGCCAAGCTAGGTCCTCCCTGGACCGGAAATACGCATCCTAGGACCGGTTTCGGGGTTTCACCCCTCTTCAGCCATGATAGCTTGATTCTAGTGGCACAGTGAGCCCAGGACAGACGTCGGGGCATACCTGTCCCTCTTAGGGTAAGAAAGCAAAAGACACACAATTGATGAATGGAATTCAGAAAAATCAAAACATTCACCCCCAGACAAGAGATCTGGGTCAAATCCATCATTCTTTTGCTCAACATGCCACTCCAGTTTAGACCTGGCCATATGCAAATCAGTCTGGACCTTGTGCCTCATTGGAAAAGTACAGCCCGAACTGCCAAGCCAGGTCCTCTCTGGACCGGAAACAAGCATCCTAGGACCGGTTACAGGGTTTCAGCCATGATAGCTTGATTCCAATGGGAAAGTGTGCCCAGGACCCACGTCTGGGCATATGTGGCGCACTTAGAGCGAGAAAGCAAAAGACACCCAATTGATGAATGGAATGCAGAAAAAATCAAAACATTCACCCCCAGACAAGAGATCTTGGGTAAATCCATCATTCTTTTGCTCCTCATGCCACCCCAGTTTAGACCTGGCCATATTCAAATCAGTCTTGACCCTGTGCCCCATGGGAACTGTCCAGACCGAACTGTTAAGCCAGGTCCTCCCTGGACTGGAAACAAGCATCCTTGGACCGTTTTTGGAGTTTCACCCCCCTTCAGCCAGGATAGCTTGATTCCAGTGGTACAGAGAGCCCAGGAAACACATCTTGGCATACCGGCACACATAGGGCAAGAAAGCAAAAGACCCACAATTCATGAACGGAATGCAGAACAAATGAAAAAATTGACCTCCAGTCAAGAGATATGGGTTAAATCCATCTTTCGATTGCTCACCATGCCACCCCAGTATAGACCTGGCCATATGCTAATCAGTCTTGACCCTGTGCCTCCTGGGAACAGTCCAGCCTGAACTGCCAAGCTAGGTCTTCCCTGGACCAGAAACACACATCCTAGGACCGGTTTCGGGGTTTCACCCCTCTTCAGCCATGATAGCTTGATTCCCGTGGCACAGTAAGCCCAGGACCCACGTCGGGGCATACCTGGCGCGCTTAGGGCGAGAAAGCAAAGGACACACAATTGATGAACGGAATGCAGAACAAATCAAAATATTCACCCCCAGTCAATTGATCAGGGTTAAACCCATCATTCTTTGCTCCCCAGGCCGCCCCACTTTAGACCTGGCCATATGCAAATCAGCCTTGACCTTGTGCCGCATGGGAACAGTCCAGCTCGAACTGCCAAGCCAGGTCCTCCCTGGACTGGAAACAAGCATCCTCAGACCGTTTTTGGGGTTTCAACCCTCTTCCGCTAGATAGCTTGATTCCAGTGGCACAGTGAGCCCAGGACACATGTCTGGGCATACCTGGCGCACTTAGGGCGAGAAAACAAAAGACCCACAATTCATGAACGGAATGCAGAACAAATCAAAACATTCACCCCCAGTCAAGAGATCTGGGTTAAATCCATCATTCGATTGCTCACCATGCCACCCAAGTTTAGACCTGGCCATATGTTAATCAGTCTTGACCCTGTGCCTCATGGGAATAGTCCAGCCCAAACTGCCAAGCCAGGTTCTCCCTGGACTGGAAACAAGCCTCCTAGGACCGGTTTTGGGGTTTCACCCCTCTTCAGCCATGATAGCTTGATTCCACTGGGACAGTGAGCCCAGGACCCACATCTGGGCATACCTGGCGCACTAAGGGAGAAAATGCA
Organism: Lissotriton vulgaris; assembly: GCF_964263255.1. Taxonomy (NCBI): domain Eukaryota; kingdom Metazoa; phylum Chordata; class Amphibia; order Caudata; family Salamandridae; genus Lissotriton; species Lissotriton vulgaris. The sequence continues at coordinate 42,110 of NW_028240734.1, forward strand.
AAAGACACACAATTGATGAATGGAATGCAGAACAAATCAAAACATTCACCCCCAGTCAAGAGATCTAGGTTAAATCCATCATTATTTTGCTCACCATGCAACCCCAGTTTAGACCTGGCCTTATGCAAATCAGTCTGGAGCTTGTGCCTCATGGAAAAAGTACAGCCTGAACTGCCAAGCCAGGTCCTCCCTGGACCGGAAACAAGCATCCTAGGACAGGTTAAACCCCTCTTCAGCCAGGATAGCTTGATTCCAGTAGCACAGTGACCCCAGGACACACGTCTTGGCATACCTGGCACACATAGGGCAAGAAAGCAAAAGTCCCACAATTCATGAATGGAATGCAGAACAAATCAAAAAATTCACCCCCAGTCAAGAGATATGGGTTAAATCCATCATTCGATTGCTCACCATGCCACCCCAGTTTAGACCTGGCCATATGCAATCAGTCTGGACCTTGTGCCTCAAGGGAAAAGTACAGCCCGAACTGCCAAGCCAGGTCCTCCCTGGACCGGAAACAAGCATCCTAGGACCGGTTACAGGGTTTCACCCCTCTTCAGCCATGATAGCTTGATTTCAATGGGACAGTGAGCCCAGGACCCACGTCTGGGCATACGTGGCGCACTTAGAGCGAGAAAGCAAAAGACACACAATTGATGAATGGAATGCAGAAAAAATCAAAACATTCACCCCCAGACAAGAGATCTTGGGTAAATCCATCATTCTTTTGCTCCTCATGCACCCCAGTTTAGACCTGGCCATATTCAAATCAGTCTTGACCCTGTGCCCCATGGGAACAATCCAGCCCGAACTGCCAAGCCAGGTCCTCCCTGGACTGGAAACAAGCATCCTTGGACCGTTTTTGGGGTTTCATCCCTCTTCAGCCAGGATAGCTTGATTCCAGTGGTACAGAGAGCCCAGGAAACACATCTTGGCATACCTGGCACACATAGGGCAAGAAAGCAAAATACCCACAATTCATGAACGGAATGCAGAACAAATCCAAAAATTCACCCCCAGTCAAGAGATATGGGTTAAATCCATCTTTCGATTGCTCACCATGCCACCTCAGTTTAGATCTGGCCATATGCTAATCAGTCTTGACCCTGTATCTCCTGGGAACAGTCCAGCCTGAGCTGCCAAGCTAGGTCCTCCCTGGACTGGAAACACGCATCCTAGGACCGGTTTCGGGGTTTCCCCCCTCTTCAGCCATGATAGCTTGATTCCCATGGCACAGTAAGCCCAGGACCCACGTCGGGGCATACCTGGCGCACTTAGGGCGAGAAAGCAAAAGACACACAATTGATGAACGGAATGCAGAACAAATCAAAACATTCACCCCCAGTCAAGAGATCTGGGTTAAACCTATCATTCTTTGCTCCCCATGCCGCCCCACTTTAGATCTGGCCATATGCAAATCAGCCTTGACCCTGTGCCTCATGGGAACAGTCCAGCTCGTACTGCCAAGCCAGGTCCTCCCTGGACTGGAAACAAGCATCCTCGGACCGTTTTTGGGGTTTCAACCCTCTTCTGCTAGATAGCTTGATTCCAGTGGCACAGTGAGCGCAGGACACATGTCTGGGCATACCTGGTGCACTTAGGGCGAGAAAACAAAAGACACACAATTCATGAACAGAATGCAGAACAAATCAAAACATTCACCCCCAGTCAAGAGATCTGGGTTAAATCCATCATACGATTGCTCACCATCCCACCCCACATTAGACCTGGCCATAAGCAAATCAGTCTTGACCCTGTGCCTCATGGGAATAGTCCAGCCCAAACTGCCAAGCTAGGTCCTCCCTGGACTGGAAACAAGCCTCCTAGGACCGGTTTTGGGGTTTCACCCCTCTTCAGCCATGATAGCTTGATTCCACTGGGACAGTGAGCCCAGGACCCACATCTGGGCATACCTGGCGCACTAAGGGAGAGAATGCAAAAGACACACAATTGATGAATGGACTGCAGAACAAATCAAAACATTCACCCCCAGTCAAGAGATCTAGGTTAAAACCATCATTCTTTTGCTCACCATGCCACCCCACATTAGACATGTCTATATGTTAATCAGTCCTGACCCTGTGCCTCCTGGGAACAGTCCAGCCTGAACTGCCAAGCTAGGTCCTCCCTGGACCGGAAACACGCATCCTAGGACCGGTTTCGGAGTTTACCCCTCTTCAGCCATGATAGCTTGATTCTAGTGGCACAGTGAGCCCAGGACCCACGTCGGGGCATACCTCGCGCACTTAGGGCACGAAACCAAAACACACACAATTGATGAACGGAATGCAGAACAAATAAAAACATTCATCCCCAGTCAAGACATCGGGGTTATATCCATCATTCTTTTGCTCACCATACCACCGCAGTTTAGACCAGGCCATATGCAAATCAGTCTTGACCCTGTGCCTCATGGGAAAAGTCCAGCCCGAACTGACAAGTCAGGTCCTCCCTGGACTGGAAACAAGCATCCTAGGACCGGTTTCAGGGTTTCACCCCTCTTCAGCCAGGATAGCTTGATTCCAGTGGCACAGTGATCCCAGGACCCACGTCTGGGCATACCTGGCGCACTTAGGGCGAGAAAGAAAAAGATACACATTTGATGAATGGAATGCAGAGAAATCAAAACATTCACCCCCAGACAAGAGATCTGGGTTAAATCCATCATTCTTTTGCTCACCATGCCACCCCAGTTTAGACCTGCCATATTCAAATCAGTCTTCACCCTGTGCCTCATGGAAACAGTCCAGCCCCAACTGCCAAGCCAGGTCCTCCCTGGACTGGAAACAAGCATCCTTGGACCGTTTAAACCCCTCTTCAGCCAGGATAGCTTGATTCCAGTAGCACAGTGAGCCCAGGACACAGGTCTTGGCATACCTGGCACACATAGGGCAAGAAAGCAAAAGTCCCACAATTCATGAACGGAATGCAGAACAAATCAAAAAATGCACCCCCAGTCAAGAGATATGGGTTAAATCCATCATTCGATTGGTCACCATGCCACCCCAGTTTAGACTTGGCCACATGCAAAACAGCCTTGAACCTGTGCCTCCTGGGAACAGTCCAGCCTGAACTGCCAAGCTAGGTCCTCCCTGGACTGGAAACACACATCATAGGACCGGTTTTGGGGTTTCACCCCTCTTCAGCAATGATAGCTTGATTCCAGTGGCGCAGTGAGCCCAGGACCCACGTCGGGGTATACCTGGCGCACTTAGAGCGAAAAAGCAAAAGAAACACAATTGATGAACGGAATGCAGAACAAATCAAAACATTCACCCCAGTCAAGAAATTTGGGTTAAATCCATCATTCTTTGCTCCCCATGCCGCCCCACTTTAGACCTGGCCATATGCAAATCAGTCTTGACCCTGTGCCTCATGGCAATAGTCCAGCCCGAAATGCCAAGCCAGGTCCTCCCTGGACCGGAAACATACATCCTAGGACCGGTTTCGGGGTTTTACCCCTCTTCAGCCATGATAGCTTGATTCCAGTGGCACAGTCAGCACAGGACCCACATCTGGGCATACCTGGCGCACTAAGGGAGAGAAAGCAAAAGACACACAATTGATGAACGAAATGCAGAACAAATCAAAACATTCACCCCCAGACAAGAGATCTGGGTTAAATACATATTTCTTTTGCTCACCAAGCCACCCCAGTTTAGACCTGACCATATTCAAATCAGTCTTGACCCTGTGCCTCATGGGAACAGTCCAGCTCAAACTGCCAAGCCAGGTCCTCCCTGGACTGGAAACAAGCATCCTCGGACCGTTTTTGGGGTTTCAACCCTCTTCCGCTAGATAGCTTGATTCCAGTGGCACAGTGAGCCCAGGACCCATGTCTGGGCATACCTGGCGCACTTAGGGCACGAAACCAAAACGCACCCAATTGATGAACGGAATGCAGAACAAATAAAAACATTCATCCCCAGTCAAGAGATCGGGGTTAAATCCATCATTCTTTTGCTCACCATACCACCGCAGTTTAGACCAGGCCATATGCAAATCAGTCTTGACCCTGTGCCTCATGGGAACAGTCCAGCCCAAACTGACAAGCCAAGTCCTCCCTGGACTGAAAACAAGCATCCTTGGACCGTTTAAACCCCTCTTCAGCCAGGATAGCTTGATTCCAGTAGCACAGTGACCCCAGGACACACGTCTTGGCATACCTGGCACACATAGGGCAAGAAAGCAAAAGTCCCACAATTCATGAATGGAATGCAGAACAAATCAAAAAATTCACCCCCAGTCAAGAGATATGGGTTAAATCCATCATTCGATTGCTCACCATGCCACCCCAGTTTAGACCTGGCCATATGCAATCAGTCTGGACCTTGTGCCTCAAGGGAAAAGTACAGCCCGAACTGCCAAGCCAGGTCCTCCCTGGACCGGAAACAAGCATCCTAGGACCGGTTACAGGGTTTCACCCCTCTTCAGCCATGATAGCTTGATTTCAATGGGACAGTGAGCCCAGGACCCACGTCTGGGCATACGTGGCGCACTTAGAGCGAGAAAGCAAAAGACACACAATTGATGAATGGAATGCAGAAAAAATCAAAACATTCACCCCCAGACAAGAGATCTTGGGTAAATCCATCATTCTTTTGCTCTTCATGCACCCCAGTTTAGCCCTGGCCATATTCAAATCAGTCTTGACCCTGTGCCCCATGGGAACAATCCAGCCCGAACTGCCAAGCCAGGTCCTCCCTGGACTGGAAACAAGCATCCTTGGACCGTTTTTGGGGTTTCATCCCTCTTCAGCCAGGATAGCTTGATTCCAGTGGTACAGAGAGCCCAGGAAACGCATCTTGGCACACATAGGGTAAGAAAGCAAAATACCCACAATTCATGAACGGAATGCAGAACAAATCAAAAAATTCACTCCCAGTCAAGAGATATGGGTTAAATCCATCTTTCGATTGCTCACCATGCCACCTCAGTATAGATCTGGCCATATGCTAATCAGTCTTGACCCTGTGCCTCCTGGGAACAGTCCAGCCTGAACTGCCAAGCTCGGTCCTTCCTGGACTGGAAACACGCATCCTAGGACCGGTTTCGGGGTTTCACCCCTCTTCAGCCATGATAGCTTGATTCCCGTGGCACAGTAAGCCCAGGACCCACGTCGGGGCATACCTGGCGCACTAAGGGAGAGAAAGCAAAAGACACACGATTGATGAACGAAATGCAGAACAAATCAAAACATTCACCCCCAGACAAGAGATCTGGGTTAAATACATCATTCTTTTGCTCACCAAGCCACCCCAGTTTAGACCTGACCATATTCAAATCAGTCTTGACCCTGTGCCTCATGGGAACAGTCCAGCTCGAACTGCCAAGCCAGGTCCTCCCTGGACTGGAAACAAGCATCCTCGGACCGTTTTTGGGGTTTCAACCCTCTTCCGCTAGATAGCTTGATTCCAGTGGCACAGTGAGCCCAGGACCCATGTCTGGAAATACCTGGCGCACTTAGGGCACGAAACCAAAACGCACACAATTGATGAACGGAATGCAGAACAAATAAAAACATTCATCCCCCGTCAAGAGATCGGGGTTAAATCCATCATTCTTTTGCTCACCATACCACCGCAGTTTAGACCAGGCCATATGCAAATCAGTCTTGACCCTGTGCCTCATGGGAAAAGTCCAGCCCAAACTGACAAGCCAGGTCCTCCCTGGACTGAAAACAAGCATCCTAGGACCGGTTTCAGGGTTTCACCCCTCTTCAGCCAGGATAGCTTGATTCCAGTGGCACAGTGATCCCAGGACCCACGTCTGGGCATACCTGGCTCACTTAGGGAGAGAAAGCAAAAGACACACAATTGATGAATGGAATGCAGAAAAATCAAAACATTCTCCCCCAGACAAGAGATCTGGGTTAAATCCATCATTCTTTTGCTCACCATACCACCCCAGTTTAGACCTGGCCATATTCAAATCAGTCTTGACCCTGTGCCTCATGGGAACAGTCCAGGCCGAACTGCCAAGCCAGGTCCTCCCTGGACTGGAAACAAGCATCCTTGGACCGTTTAAACCCCTCTTCAGCCAGGATAGCTTGATTCCAGTAGCACAGTGACCCCAGGACACACGTCTTGGCATACCTGGCACACATAGGGCAAGAAAGCAAAAGTCCCACAATTCATGAATGGAATGCAGAACAAATCAAAAAATTCACCCCCAGTCAAGAGATATGGGTTAAATCCATCATTCGATTGCTCACCATGCCACCCCAGTTTAGACCTGGCCATATGCAATCAGTCTGGACCTTGTGCCTCAAGGGAAAAGTACAGCCCGAACTGCCAAGCCAGGTCCTCCCTGGACCGGAAACAAGCATCCTAGGACCGGTTACAGGGTTTCACCCCTCTTCAGCCATGATAGCTTGATTTCAATGGGACAGTGAGCCCAGGACCCACGTCTGGGCATACGTGGCGCACTTAGAGCGAGAAAGCAAAAGACGCACAATTGATGAAGGGAATGCAGAAAAAATCAAAACATTCACCCCCAGACAAGAGATCTTGGGTAAATTCATCATTCTGTTGCTCCTCATGCACCCCAGTTTAGACCTGGCCATATTCAAATCAGTCTTGACCCTGTGCCCCATGGGAACAATCCAGCCCGAACTGCCAAGCCAGGTCCTCCCTGGACTGGAAACAAGCATCCTTGGACCGTTTTTGGGGTTTCATCCCTCTTCAGCCAGGATAGCTTGATTCCAGTGGTACAGAGAGCCCAGGAAACGCATCTTGGCACACATAGGGTAAGAAAGCAAAATACCCACAATTCATGAACGGAATGCAGAACAAATCAAAAAATTCACTCCCAGTCAAGAGATATGGGTTAAATCCATCTTTCGATTGCTCACCATGCCACCTCAGTATAGATCTGGCCATATGCTAATCAGTCTTGACCCTGTGCCTCCTGGGAACAGTCCAGCCTGAACTGCCAAGCTAGGTCCTTCCTGGACTGGAAACACGCATCCTAGGACCGGTTTCGGGGTTTCACCCCTCTTCAGCCATGATAGCTTGATTCCCGTGGCACAGTAAGCCCAGGACCCACGTCGGGGCATACCTGGCGCACTAAGGGAGAGAAAGCAAAAGACACACGATTGATGAACGAAATGCAGAACAAATCAAAACATTCACCCCCAGACAAGAGATCTGGGTTAAATACATCATTCTTTTGCTCACCAAGCCACCCCAGTTTAGACCTGACCATATTCAGATCAGTCTTGACCCTGTGCCTCATGGGAACAGTCCAGCTCGAACTGCCAAGCCAGGTCCTCCCTGGACTGGAAACAAGCATCCTCGGACCGTTTTTGGGGTTTCAACCCTCTTCCGCTAGATAGCTTGATTCCAGTGGCACAGTGAGCCCAGGACCCATGTCTGGAAATACCTGGCGCACTTAGGGCACGAAACCAAAACGCACACAATTGATGAACGGAATGCAGAACAAATAAAAACATTCATCCCCCGTCAAGAGATCGGGGTTAAATCCATCATTCTTTTGCTCACCATACCACCGCAGTTTAGACCAGGCCATATGCAAATCAGTCTTGACCCTGTGCCTCATGGGAAAAGTCCAGCCCAAACTGACAAGCCAGGTCCTCCCTGGACTGAAAACAAGCATCCTAGGACCGGTTTCAGGGTTTCACCCCTCTTCAGCCAGGATAGCTTGATTCCAGTGGCACAGTGATCCCAGGACCCACGTCTGGGCATACCTGGCTCACTTAGGGAGAGAAAGCAAAAGACACACAATTGATGAATGGAATGCAGAAAAATCAAAACATTCTCCCCCAGACAAGAGATCTGGGTTAAATCCATCATTCTTTTGCTCACCATACCACCCCAGTTTAGACCTGGCCATATTCAAATCAGTCTTGACCCTGTGCCTCATGGGAACAGTCCAGGCCGAACTGCCAAGCCAGGTCCTCCCTGGACTGGAAACAAGCATCCTTGGACCGTTTAAACCCCTCTTCAGCCAGGATAGCTTGATTCCAGTAGCACAGTGACCCCAGGACACACGTCTTGGCATACCTGGCACACATAGGGCAAGAAAGCAAAAGTCCCACAATTCATGAATGGAATGCAGAACAAATCAAAAAATTCACCCCCAGTCAAGAGATATGGGTTAAATCCATCATTCGATTGCTCACCATGCCACCCCAGTTTAGACCTGGCCATATGCAATCAGTCTGGACCTTGTGCCTCAAGGGAAAAGTACAGCCCGAACTGCCAAGCCAGGTCCTCCCTGGACCGGAAACAAGCATCCTAGGACCGGTTACAGGGTTTCACCCCTCTTCAGCCATGATAGCTTGATTTCAATGGGACAGTGAGCCCAGGACCCACGTCTGGGCATACGTGGCGCACTTAGAGCGAGAAAGCAAAAGACGCACAATTGATGAAGGGAATGCAGAAAAAATCAAAACATTCACCCCCAGACAAGAGATCTTGGGTAAATTCATCATTCTGTTGCTCCTCATGCACCCCAGTTTAGACCTGGCCATATTCAAATCAGTCTTGACCCTGTGCCCCATGGGAACAATCCAGCCCGAACTGCCAAGCCAGGTCCTCCCTGGACTGGAAACAAGCATCCTTGGACCGTTTTTGGGGTTTCATCCCTCTTCAGCCAGGATAGCTTGATTACAGTGGTACAGAGAGCCCAGGAAACACATCTTGGCATACCTGGCACACATAGGGCAAGAAAGCAAAATACCCACAATTCATGAACGGAATGCAGAACAAATCAAAAAATTCACCCCCAGTCAAGAGATATGGGTTAAATCCATCTTTCGATTGCTCACCATGCCACCTCAGTATAGATCTGGCCATATGCTAATCAGTCTTGACCCTGTGCCTCCTGGGAACAGTCCAGCCTGAACTGCCAAGCTAGGTCCTCCCTGGACTGGAAACACGCATCCTAGGACCGGTTTCGGGGTTTCACCCCTCTTCAGCCATGATAGCTTGATTCCCGTGGCACAGTAAGCCCAGGACCCACAACGGGGCATACCTGGCGCACTTAGGGCGAGAAAGCAAAAGACACACAATTGATGAACGGAATGCAGAACAAATCAAAACATTCACCCCCAGTCAAGAGATCTGGGTTAAACCTATCATTCTTTGCTCCCCATGCCGCCCCACTTTAGACCTGGCCATATGCAAATCAGCCTTGACCCTGTGCCTCATGGGAACAGTCCAGCTCGTACTGCCAAGCCAGGTCCTCCCTGGACTGGAAACAAGCATCCTCGGACCGTTTTGGGGGTTTCAACCCTCTTCTGCTAGATAGATTGATTTCAGTGGCACAGTGAGCCCAGGACACATGTCTGGGCATACCTGGTGCACTTAGGGCGAGAAAACAAAAGACACACAATTCATGAACAGAATGCAGAACAAATCAAAACATTCACCCCCAGTCAAGAGATCTGGGTTAAATCCATCATACGATTGCTCACCATGCCACCCCACATTAGACCTGGCCATAAGCAAATCAGTCTTGACCCTGTGCCTCATGGGAACAGTCCAGCTCGAACTGCCAAGCCAGGTCCTCCCTGGACTGGAAACAAGCATCCTCGGACCGTTTTTGGGGTTTCAACCCTCTTCCGCTAGATAGCTTGATTCCAGTGGCACAGTGAGCCCAGGACCCATGTCTGGAAATACCTGGCGCACTTAGGGCACGAAACCAAAACGCACACAATTGATGAACGGAATGCAGAACAAATAAAAACATTCATCCCCCGTCAAGAGATCGGGGTTAAATCCATCATTCTTTTGCTCACCATACCACCGCAGTTTAGACCAGGCCATATGCAAATCAGTCTTGACCCTGTGCCTCATGGGAAAAGTCCAGCCCAAACTGACAAGCCAGGTCCTCCCTGGACTGAAAACAAGCATCCTAGGACCGGTTTCAGGGTTTCACCCCTCTTCAGCCAGGATAGCTTGATTCCAGTGGCACAGTGATCCCAGGACCCACGTCTGGGCATACCTGGCTCACTTAGGGAGAGAAAGCAAAAGACACACAATTGATGAATGGAATGCAGAAAAATCAAAACATTCTCCCCCAGACAAGAGATCTGGGTTAAATCCATCATTCTTTTGCTCACCATACCACCCCAGTTTAGACCTGGCCATATTCAAATCAGTCTTGACCCTGTGCCTCATGGGAACAGTCCAGGCCGAACTGCCAAGCCAGGTCCTCCCTGGACTGGAAACAAGCATCCTTGGACCGTTTAAACCCCTCTTCAGCCAGGATAGCTTGATTCCAGTAGCACAGTGACCCCAGGACACACGTCTTGGCATACCTGGCACACATAGGGCAAGAAAGCAAAAGTCCCACAATTCATGAATGGAATGCAGAACAAATCAAAAAATTCACCCCCAGTCAAGAGATATGGGTTAAATCCATCATTCGATTGCTCACCATGCCACCCCAGTTTAGACCTGGCCATATGCAATCAGTCTGGACCTTGTGCCTCAAGGGAAAAGTACAGCCCGAACTGCCAAGCCAGGTCCTCCCTGGACCGGAAACAAGCATCCTAGGACCGGTTACAGGGTTTCACCCCTCTTCAGCCATGATAGCTTGATTTCAATGGGACAGTGAGCCCAGGACCCACGTCTGGGCATACGTGGCGCACTTAGAGCGAGAAAGCAAAAGACGCACAATTGATGAAGGGAATGCAGAAAAAATCAAAACATTCACCCCCAGACAAGAGATCTTGGGTAAATTCATCATTCTGTTGCTCCTCATGCACCCCAGTTTAGACCTGGCCATATTCAAATCAGTCTTGACCCTGTGCCCCATGGGAACAATCCAGCCCGAACTGCCAAGCCAGGTCCTCCCTGGACTGGAAACAAGCATCCTTGGACCGTTTTTGGGGTTTCATCCCTCTTCAGCCAGGATAGCTTGATTACAGTGGTACAGAGAGCCCAGGAAACACATCTTGGCATACCTGGCACACATAGGGCAAGAAAGCAAAATACCCACAATTCATGAACTGAATGCAGAACAAATCAAAAAATTCACCCCCAGTCAAGAGATATGGGTTAAATCCATCTTTCGATTGCTCACCATGCCACCTCAGTATAGATCTGGCCATATGCTAATCAGTCTTGACCCTGTGCCTCCTGGGAACAGTCCAGCCTGAACTGCCAAGCTAGGTCCTCCCTGGACTGGAAACACGCATCCTAGGACCGGTTTCGGGGTTTCACCCCTCTTCAGCCATGATAGCTTGATTCCCGTGGCACAGTAAGCCCAGGACCCACAACGGGGCATACCTGGCGCACTTAGGGCGAGAAAGCAAAAGACACACAATTGATGAACGGAATGCAGAACAAATCAAAACATTCACCCCCAGTCAAGAGATCTGGGTTAAACCTATCATTCTTTGCTCCCCATGCCGCCCCACTTTAGACCTGGCCATATGCAAATCAGCCTTGACCCTGTGCCTCATGGGAACAGTCCAGCTCGTACTGCCAAGCCAGGTCCTCCCTGGACTGGAAACAAGCATCCTCGGACCGTTTTGGGGGTTTCAACCCTCTTCTGCTAGATAGATTGATTTCAGTGGCACAGTGAGCCCAGGACACATGTCTGGGCATACCTGGTGCACTTAGGGCGAGAAAACAAAAGACACACAATTCATTAACAGAATGCAGAACAAATCAAAACATTCACCCCCAGTCAAGAGATCTGGGTTAAATCCATCATACGATTGCTCACCATGCCACCCCACATTAGACCTGGCCATAAGCAAATCAGTCTTGACCCTGTGCCTCATGGGAATAGTCCAGCCCGAACTGCCAAGCCAGGTCCTCCCTGGACTGGAAACAAGCCTCCTAGGACCGGTTTTGGGGTTTCACCCCTCTTCAGCCATGATAGCTTGATTCCACTGGGACAGTGAGCCCAGGACCCACATCTGGGCATACCTGGCGCACTAAGGGAGAGAATGCAAAAGACACACAATTGATGAATGGACTGCAGAACAAATCAAAACATTCACCCCCAGTCAAGAGATCTAGGTTAAAACCATCATTCTTTTGCTCACCATGCCACCCCACATTAGACATGTCCATATGTTAATCAGTCCTGACCCTGTGCCTCCTGGGAACAGTCCAGCCTGAACTGCCAAGCTAGGTCCTCCCTGGACCGGAAACACGCATCCTAGGACCGGTTTCGGAGTTTACCCCTCTTCAGCCATGATAGCTTGATTCTAGTGGCACAGTGAGCCCAGGACCCACGTCGGGGCATACCTCGCTCTCTTAGGGTGAGAAAGCGAAAAAAGACACACAATTGATGAATGGAATGCAGAACAAATCAAAACATTCACCCCCAGACAAGAGATCTGGGTTAAATACATAATTCTTTTGCTCACCAAGCCACCCCAGTTTAGACCTGACCATATTCAAATCAGTCTTGACCCTGTGCCTCATGGGAACAGTCCAGCTCAAACTGCCAAGCCAGGTCCTCCCTGGACTGGAAACAAGCATCCTCGGACCGTTTTTGGGGTTTCAACCCTCTTCCGCTAGATAGCTTGATTCCAGTGGCACAGTGAGCCCAGGACCCATGTCTGGGCATACCTGGCGCACTTAGGGCACGAAACCAAAACGCACCCAATTGATGAACGGAATGCAGAACAAATAAAAACATTCATCCCCAGTCAAGAGATCGGGGTTAAATCCATCATTCTTTTGCTCACCATACCACCGCAGTTTAGACCAGGCCATATGCAAATCAGTCTTGACCCTGTGCCTCATGGGAAAAGTCCAGCCCAAACTGACAAGCCAAGTCCTCCCTGGACTGAAAACAAGCATCCTTGGACCGTTTAAACCCCTCTTCAGCCAGGATAGCTTGATTCCAGTAGCACAGTGACCCCAGGACACACGTCTTGGCATACCTGGCACACATAGGGCAAGAAAGCAAAAGTCCCACAATTCATGAATGGAATGCAGAACAAATCAAAAAATTCACCCCCAGTCAAGAGATATGGGTTAAATCCATCATTCGATTGCTCACCATGCCACCCCAGTTTAGACCTGGCCATATGCAATCAGTCTGGACCTTGTGCCTCAAGGGAAAAGTACAGCCCGAACTGCCAAGCCAGGTCCTCCCTGGACCGGAAACAAGCATCCTAGGACCGGTTACAGGGTTTCACCCCTCTTCAGCCATGATAGCTTGATTTCAATGGGACAGTGAGCCCAGGACCCACGTCTGGGCATACGTGGCGCACTTAGAGCGAGAAAGCAAAAGACACACAATTGATGAATGGAATGCAGAAAAAATCAAAACATTCACCCCCAGACAAGAGATCTTGGGTAAATCCATCATTCTTTTGCTCTTCATGCACCCCAGTTTAGCCCTGGCCATATTCAAATCAGTCTTGACCCTGTGCCCCATGGGAACAATCCAGCCCGAACTGCCAAGCCAGGTCCTCCCTGGACTGGAAACAAGCATCCTTGGACCGTTTTTGGGGTTTCATCCCTCTTCAGCCAGGATAGCTTGATTACAGTGGTACAGAGAGCCCAGGAAACGCATCTTGGCACACATAGGGTAAGAAAGCAAAATACCCACAATTCATGAACGGAATGCAGAACAAATCAAAAAATTCACTCCCAGTCAAGAGATATGGGTTAAATCCATCTTTCGATTGCTCACCATGCCACCTCAGTATGGATCTGGCCATATGCTAATCAGTCTTGACCCTGTGCCTCCTGGGAACAGTCCAGCCTGAACTGCCAAGCTAGGTCCTTCCTGGACTGGAAACACGCATCCTAGGACCGGTTTCGGGGTTTCACCCCTCTTCAGCCATGATAGCTTGATTCCCGTGGCACAGTAAGCCCAGGACCCACGTCGGGGCATACCTGGCGCACTAAGGGAGAGAAAGCAAAAGACACACGATTGATGAACGAAATGCAGAACAAATCAAAACATTCACCCCCAGACAAGAGATCTGGGTTAAATACATCATTCTTTTGCTCACCAAGCCACCCCAGTTTAGACCTGACCATATTCAAATCAGTCTTGACCCTGTGCCTCATGGGAACAGTCCAGCTCGAACTGCCAAGCCAGGTCCTCCCTGGACTGGAAACAAGCATCCTCGGACCGTTTTTGGGGTTTCAACCCTCTTCCGCTAGATAGCTTGATTCCAGTGGCACAGTGAGCCCAGGACCCATGTCTGGAAATACCTGGCGCACTTAGGGCACGAAACCAAAACGCACACAATTGATGAACGGAATGCAGAACAAATAAAAACATTCATCCCCCGTCAAGAGATCGGGGTTAAATCCATCATTCTTTTGCTCACCATACCACCGCAGTTTAGACCAGGCCATATGCAAATCAGTCTTGACCCTGTGCCTCATGGGAAAAGTCCAGCCCAAACTGACAAGCCAGGTCCTCCCTGGACTGAAAACAAGCATCCTAGGACCGGTTTCAGGGTTTCACCCCTCTTCAGCCAGGATAGCTTGATTCCAGTGGCACAGTGATCCCAGGACCCACGTCTGGGCATACCTGGCTCACTTAGGGAGAGAAAGCAAAAGACACACAATTGATGAATGGAATGCAGAAAAATCAAAACATTCTCCCCCAGACAAGAGATCTGGGTTAAATCCATCATTCTTTTGCTCACCATACCACCCCAGTTTAGACCTGGCCATATTCAAATCAGTCTTGACCCTGTGCCTCATGGGAACAGTCCAGGCCGAACTGCCAAGCCAGGTCCTCCCTGGACTGGAAACAAGCATCCTTGGACCGTTTAAACCCCTCTTCAGCCAGGATAGCTTGATTCCAGTAGCACAGTGACCCCAGGACACACGTCTTGGCATACCTGGCACACATAGGGCAAGAAAGCAAAAGTCCCACAATTCATGAATGGAATGCAGAACAAATCAAAAAATTCACCCCCAGTCAAGAGATATGGGTTAAATCCATCATTCGATTGCTCACCATGCCACCCCAGTTTAGACCTGGCCATATGCAATCAGTCTGGACCTTGTGCCTCAAGGGAAAAGTACAGCCCGAACTGCCAAGCCAGGTCCTCCCTGGACCGGAAACAAGCATCCTAGGACCGGTTACAGGGTTTCACCCCTCTTCAGCCATGATAGCTTGATTTCAATGGGACAGTGAGCCCAGGACCCACGTCTGGGCATACGTGGCGCACTTAGAGCGAGAAAGCAAAAGACGCACAATTGATGAAGGGAATGCAGAAAAAATCAAAACATTCACCCCCAGACAAGAGATCTTGGGTAAATTCATCATTCTGTTGCTCCTCATGCACCCCAGTTTAGACCTGGCCATATTCAAATCAGTCTTGACCCTGTGCCCCATGGGAACAATCCAGCCCGAACTGCCAAGCCAGGTCCTCCCTGGACTGGAAACAAGCATCCTTGGACCGTTTTTGGGGTTTCATCCCTCTTCAGCCAGGATAGCTTGATTACAGTGGTACAGAGAGCCCAGGAAACACATCTTGGCATACCTGGCACACATAGGGCAAGAAAGCAAAATACCCACAATTCATGAACGGAATGCAGAACAAATCAAAAAATTCACCCCCAGTCAAGAGATATGGGTTAAATCCATCTTTCGATTGCTCACCATGCCACCTCAGTATAGATCTGGCCATATGCTAATCAGTCTTGACCCTGTGCCTCCTGGGAACAGTCCAGCCTGAACTGCCAAGCTAGGTCCTCCCTGGACTGGAAACACGCATCCTAGGACCGGTTTCGGGGTTTCACCCCTCTTCAGCCATGATAGCTTGATTCCCGTGGCACAGTAAGCCCAGGACCCACAACGGGGCATACCTGGCGCACTTAGGGCGAGAAAGCAAAAGACACACAATTGATGAACGTAATGCAGAACAAATCAAAACATTCACCCCCAGTCAAGAGATCTGGGTTAAACCTATCATTCTTTGCTCCCCATGCCGCCCCACTTTAGACCTGGCCATATGCAAATCAGCCTTGACCCTGTGCCTCATGGGAACAGTCCAGCTCGTACTGCCAAGCCAGGTCCTCCCTGGACTGGAAACAAGCATCCTCGGACCGTTTTGGGCGTTTCAACCCTCTTCTGCTAGATAGATTGATTTCAGTGGCACAGTGAGCCCAGGACACATGTCTGGGCATACCTGGTGCACTTAGGGCGAGAAAACAAAAGACACACAATTCATGAACAGAATGCAGAACAAATCAAAACATTCACCCCCAGTCAAGAGATCTGGGTTAAATCCATCATACGATTGCTCACCATGCCACCCCACATTAGACCTGGCCATAAGCAAATCAGTCTTGACCCTGTGCCTCATGGGAACAGTCCAGCTCGAACTGCCAAGCCAGGTCCTCCCTGGACTGGAAACAAGCATCCTCGGACCGTTTTTGGGGTTTCAACCCTCTTCCGCTAGATAGCTTGATTCCAGTGGCACAGTGAGCCCAGGACCCATGTCTGGAAATACCTGGCGCACTTAGGGCACGAAACCAAAACGCACACAATTGATGAACGGAATGCAGAACAAATAAAAACATTCATCCCCCGTCAAGAGATCGGGGTTAAATCCATCATTCTTTTGCTCACCATACCACCGCAGTTTAGACCAGGCCATATGCAAATCAGTCTTGACCCTGTGCCTCATGGGAAAAGTCCAGCCCAAACTGACAAGCCAGGTCCTCCCTGGACTGAAAACAAGCATCCTAGGACCGGTTTCAGGGTTTCACCCCTCTTCAGCCAGGATAGCTTTATTCCAGTGGCACAGTGATCCCAGGACCCACGTCTGGGCATACCTGGCTCACTTAGGGAGAGAAAGCAAAAGACACACAATTGATGAATGGAATGCAGAAAAATCAAAACATTCTCCCCCAGACAAGAGATCTGGGTTAAATCCATCATTCTTTTGCTCACCATACCACCCCAGTTTAGACCTGGCCATATTCAAATCAGTCTTGACCCTGTGCCTCATGGGAACAGTCCAGGCCGAACTGCCAAGCCAGGTCCTCCCTGGACTGGAAACAAGCATCCTTGGACCGTTTAAACCCCTCTTCAGCCAGGATAGCTTGATTCCAGTAGCACAGTGACCCCAGGACACACGTCTTGGCATACCTGGCACACATAGGGCAAGAAAGCAAAAGTCCCACAATTCATGAATGGAATGCAGAACAAATCAAAAAATTCACCCCCAGTCAAGAGATATGGGTTAAATCCATCATTCGATTGCTCACCATGCCACCCCAGTTTAGACCTGGCCATATGCAATCAGTCTGGACCTTGTGCCTCAAGGGAAAAGTACAGCCCGAACTGCCAAGCCAGGTCCTCCCTGGACCGGAAACAAGCATCCTAGGACCGGTTACAGGGTTTCACCCCTCTTCAGCCATGATAGCTTGATTTCAATGGGACAGTGAGCCCAGGACCCACGTCTGGGCATACGTGGCGCACTTAGAGCGAGAAAGCAAAAGACGCACAATTGATGAAGGGAATGCAGAAAAAATCAAAACATTCACCCCCAGACAAGAGATCTTGGGTAAATTCATCATTCTGTTGCTCCTCATGCACCCCAGTTTAGACCTGGCCATATTCAAATCAGTCTTGACCCTGTGCCCCATGGGAACAATCCAGCCCGAACTGCCAAGCCAGGTCCTCCCTGGACTGGAAACAAGCATCCTTGGACCGTTTTTGGGGTTTCATCCCTCTTCAGCCAGGATAGCTTGATTACAGTGGTACAGAGAGCCCAGGAAACACATCTTGGCATACCTGGCACACATAGGGCAAGAAAGCAAAATACCCACAATTCATGAACGGAATGCAGAACAAATCAAAAAATTCACCCCCAGTCAAGAGATATGGGTTAAATCCATCTTTCGATTGCTCACCATGCCACCTCAGTATAGATCTGGCCATATGCTAATCAGTCTTGACCCTGTGCCTCCTGGGAACAGTCCAGCCTGAACTGCCAAGCTAGGTCCTCCCTGGACTGGAAACACGCATCCTAGGACCGGTTTCGGGGTTTCACCCCTCTTCAGCCATGATAGCTTGATTCCCGTGGCACAGTAAGCCCAGGACCCACAACGGGGCATACCTGGCGCACTTAGGGCGAGAAAGCAAAAGACACACAATTGATGAACGGAATGCAGAACAAATCAAAACATTCACCCCCAGTCAAGAGATCTGGGTTAAACCTATCATTCTTTGCTCCCCATGCCGCCCCACTTTAGACCTGGCCATATGCAAATCAGCCTTGACCCTGTGCCTCATGGGAACAGTCCAGCTCGTACTGCCAAGCCAGGTCCTCCCTGGACTGGAAACAAGCATCCTCGGACCGTTTTGGGGGTTTCAACCCTCTTCTGCTAGATAGATTGATTTCAGTGGCACAGTGAGCCCAGGACACATGTCTGGGCATACCTGGTGCACTTAGGGCGAGAAAACAAAAGACACACAATTCATGAACAGAATGCAGAACAAATCAAAACATTCACCCCCAGTCAAGAGATCTGGGTTAAATCCATCATACGATTGCTCACCATGCCACCCCACATTAGACCTGGCCATAAGCAAATCAGTCTTGACCCTGTGCCTCATGGGAATAGTCCAGCCCGAACTGCCAAGCCAGGTCCTCCCTGGACTGGAAACAAGCCTCCTAGGACCGGTTTTGGGGTTTCACCCCTCTTCAGCCATGATAGCTTGATTCCACTGGGACAGTGAGCCCAGGACCCACATCTGGGCATACCTGGCGCACTAAGGGAGAGAATGCAAAAGACACACAATTGATGAATGGACTGCAGAACAAATCAAAACATTCACCCCCAGTCAAGAGATCTAGGTTAAAACCATCATTCTTTTGCTCACCATGCCACCCCACATTAGACATGTCCATATGTTAATCAGTCCTGACCCTGTGCCTCCTGGGAACAGTCCAGCCTGAACTGCCAAGCTAGGTCCTCCCTGGACCGGAAACACGCATCCTAGGACCGGTTTCGGAGTTTACCCCTCTTCAGCCATGATAGCTTGATTCTAGTGGCACAGTGAGCCCAGGACCCACGTCGGGGCATACCTCGCTCTCTTAGGGTGAGAAAGCGAAAAAAGACACACAATTGATGAATGGAATGCAGAACAAATCAAAACATTCACCCCCAGACAAGAGATCTGGGTTAAATCCATCATTCTTTGCTCGCCATGCCTCCCCACATTAGACCTGGCCATAAGCAAATCAGTCTTGACCCTGTGCCTCATGGGAATAGTCCAGCCCGAACTGCCAAGCCAGGTCCTCCCTGGACTGGAAACAAGCCTCCTAGGACCGGTTTTGGGGTTTCACCCCTCTTCAGTCATGATAGCTTGATTCCACTGGGACAGTGAGCCCAGGACCCACATCTGGGCATACCTGGCACACTAAGGGAGAGAATGCAAAAGACACACAATTGATGAATGGAATGCAGAACAAATCAAAACATTCACCCCCAGTCAAGAGATCTAGGTTAAAACCATCATTCTTTTGCTCACCATGCAACCCCAGTTTAGACCTGGCCTTATGCAAATCAGTCTGGAGCTTGTGCCTCATGGAAAAAGTACAGCCTGAACTGCCAAGCCAGGTCCTCCCTAGACCGGAAACAAGCATCCTAGGACAGGTTTCGGGGTTTCACCTCTCTTCAGGCAGGATAGCTTGATTCCAGTGGCACAGTGAGCCCAGGACCCACGTCTGGGCATACCTGGCGCACTTAGGGCACGAAACCAAAACACACACAATTGATGAACGGAATGCAGAACAAATAAAAACATTCATCCCCAGTCAAGAGATCGGGGTTATATCCATCATTCTTTTGCTCACCATACCACCGCAGTTTAGACAAGGCCATATGCAAATCAGTCTTGACCCTGTGCCTCATGGGAAAAGTCCAGCCCGAACTGACAAGCCAGGTCCTCCCTGGACTGGAAACAAGCATCCTAGGACCGGTTTCAGGGTTTCACCCCTCTTCAGCCTGGATAGCTTGATTCCAGTGGCACAGTGATCCCAGGACCCACGTCTGGGCATACCTGGCGCACTTAGGGCGAGAAAGAAAAAGACACACATTTGATGAATGGAATGCAGTGAAATCAAAACATTCACCCCCAGACAAGAGATCTGGGTTAAATCCATCATTCTTTTGCTCACCATGCCACCCCAGTTTAGACCGGCCATATTCAAATCAGTCTTGACCCTGTGCCTCATGGGAACAGTCCAGCCCCAACTGCCAAGCCAGGTCCTCCCTGGACTGGAAACAAGCATCCTTGGACCGTTTAAACCCCTCTTCAGCCAGGATAGCTTGATTCCAGTAGCACAGTGAGCCCAGGACACAGGTCTTGGCAAACCTGGCACACATAGGGCAAGAAAGCAAAATTCCCACAATTCATGAACGGAATGCAGAACAAATCAAAAAATGCACCCCCAGTCAAGAGATATGGGTTAAATCCATCATTCGATTGGTCACCATGCCACCCTAGTTTAGACTTGGCCACATGCAAAACAGTCTTGAACCTGTGCCTCCTGGGAACAGTCCAGCCTGAACTGCCAAGCTAGGTCCTCCCTGGACTGGAAACACACATCATAGGACCGGTTTTGGGGTTTCACCCCTCTTCAGCAATGATAGCTTGATTCCAGTGGCGCAGTGAGCCCAGGACCCACGTCGGGGTATACCTGGCGCACTTAGAGCGAAAAAGCAAAAGAAACACAATTGATGAACGGAATGCAGAACAAATCAAAACATTCACCCCAGTCAAGAGATTTGGGTTAAATTCATCATTCTTTGCTCCCCATGCCGCCCCACTTTAGACCTGGCCATATGCAAATCAGTCTTGACCCTGTGCCTCATGGCAATAGTCCAGCCCGAAATGCCAAGCCAGGTCCTCCCTGGACCGGAAACACACATCCTAGGACCGGTTTCGGGGTTTTACCCTTCTTCAGCCATGATAGCTTGATTCCAGTGGCACAGTCAGCACAGGACCCACATCTGGGCATACCTGGCGCACTAAGGGAGAAAAAGCAAAAGACACACAATTGATGAACGAAATGCAGAACAAATCAAAACATTCACCCCCAGAAAAGAGATCTGGGCTAAATACATCATTCTTTTGCTCACCAAGCCACCCCAGTTTAGACCTGACCATATTCAAATCAGTCTTGACCCTGTGCCTGATGGGAAAAGTCCAGCTCGAACTGCCAAGCCAGGTCCTCCCTGGACTGGAAACAAGCATCCTCGGACCGTTTTTGGGGTTTCAACCCTCTTCCGCTAGATAGCTTGATTCCAGTGGCACAGTGAGCCCAGGACACACTTCTGGGCATACCTGGCGTACTTAGGGCGAGAAAGTAAAAGACCCACAATTCATGAACGGAATGCAGAAAAAATCAAAACATTCACCCCAGTCAAGAGATCTGGGTTAAATCCAGAATTCGATTGCTCACCATGCCACCCCAGTTTAGACCTGGCCATATGTAAATCAGTCTTGACCCTGTGCCTCCTGGGAACAGTCCAGCCTAAAATGCCAAGCTAGGTCCTCCGTGGACCGGAAACACGCATCCTAGGACCGCTTTCGGGGTTTCACCCCTCTTCAGCCATGATAGCTTGATTCTAATGGCACAGTGAGCCCAGGACAGACGTTGGGGCATACCTGGCCCTCTTAGGGTAAGAAAGCAAAAGACACACAATTGATGAATGGAATGCAGAACAAATCAAAACATTCACACCCAGTCAAGAGATCTGGGTTAAATCCATCATTCTTTTGCTCACAATGCCACCCCAGTTTAGACCTGGCCATATGCAAATCAGTCTGGACCTTGTGCCTCATGGGAAAAGTACAGCCCGAACTGCCAAGCCAGGTCCTCCCTGGACCGGAAACAAGCATCCTAGGACCTGTTACAGGGTTTCACCCCTCTTCAGCCATGATAGCTTGATTCCAATGGGACAGTGAGCCCAGGACCCACGTCTGGACATACCTGCCGCACTTAGAGCGAGAAAGCAAAAGACACACAATTGATGAATCGAATGCAGAAAAATCAAAACATTCACCCCCAGACAAGAGATCTGAGTTAAATCCATCATTCTTTTGCTCACCATGCCACCCCAGTTTAGACCTGGCCATATTCAAATCAGTCTTGACCCTGTGCCTCATGGGAACAGTCCAGCCCAAACTGCCAAGCCAGGTCCTCCCTGGACTGGAAACAAGCATCTTCGGACCGTTTAAATCCCTCTTCAGCCAGGATAGCTCGATTCACACGTCTTGGCATACCTGGCACACATAGGGCAAGAAAGCAAAAGTCCCACAATTCATGAACGGAATGCAGAACAAATCAAAAAATTCATCCCCAGTCAAGAGATATGGGTTAAATCCATCATTCGATTGCTCACCATGCCACCCAAGTTTAGACCTGGTCATATGCAAATCAGTCTGGACCTTGTGCCTCATGGGAAAAGTACAGCCCGAACTGCCATGCCAGGTCCTCCCTGGACCGGAAACAAGCATCCTAGGACTGGTTACAGGGTTTCACCCCTCTTCAGCCATGATAGCTTGATTCCAATGGGACAGTGAGCCCAGGACCCACGTCTGGGCATACGTGGCTCACTTACAGCGAGAAAGCAAAAGACACACCATTGATGAATGGAATGCAGAAAAAATCAAAACATTCACCCCCAGACAAGAGATCTTGGGTAAATCCATCATTCTTTTGCTCCTTATGCACCCCAGTTTAGACCTGGCCATATTCAAATCAGTCTTGACCCTGTGCCCCATGGGAACAGTCCAGCCCAAACTGCCAAGCCAGGTCCTCCCTCGACTGGAAACAAGCATTCTTGGACAGTTTTTGGGGTTTCACCCCTCTTCAGCCAGGATAGCTTGATTCCAGTGGTACAGAGAGCCCAGGAAACACATCTTGGCATACCTGGCACACATAGGGCAAGAAAGCAAAAGACCCACAATTCATGAACGGAATGCAGAACAAATCAAAAAATTCACCCCCAGTCAAAAGATATGGGTTAAATCCATCTTTCGATTGCTCACCATGCCACTCCAGTATAGACCTGGCCATATGCTAATCAGTCTTGACCCTGTGCCTCCTGGGAACAGTCCAGCCTGAACTGCCAAGCTAGGTCCTCCCTGGACTGGAAACACGTATCCTAGGACCGGTTTCGGGGTTTCACCCCTCTTCAGCCATGATAGCTTGATTCCCGTGGCACAGTAAGCCCAGGACCCACGTCGGGGCATACCTGGCGCACTTAGGGCGAGAAAGCAAAAGACACACAATTGATGAACTGAATGCAGAACAAATCAAAACATTCACCCCCAGTCAAGAGATCAGGGTTAAACCCATCATTCTTTGCTCCCCATGCTGCCCCACTTTAGACCTGGCCATATGAAAATCAGTCTTGACCCTGTGCCTCATGGGTATAGTCCAGCCCGAAATGCCAAGCCAGGTCCTCCCTGGACCGGAAACACACATCCTAGGACCGGTTTCGGGGTTTTACCCCTCTTTTCGCCATGATAGCTTGATTCCAGCGGCACAGTGAGCCCAGGACCCACATCTGGGCATACCTGGCGCACCAAGGGAGAGAAAGCAAAAGACACACAATTGATGAACGAAATGCAGAACAAATCAAAACATTCACCCCCAGACAAGAGATCTGGGTTAAATACATCATTCTTTTGCTCACCAAGCCACCCCAGTTTCGACCTGGCCATATTCAAATCAGTCTTGACCCTGTGCCTCATGGGAACAGTCCAGCTCGAACTGCCAAGCCTGGTCCTCCCTGGACTGGAAACAAGCATCCTCGGACCGTTTTTGGGGTTTCAACACTCTTCCGCTAGATAGCTTGATTCCAGTGGCACAGTGAGCCCAGGACACACGTCTGGGCATACCTGGCGCACTTAGGGCGAGAAAGTAAAAGACCCACAATTCATGAACGGAATGCAGAACAAATCAAAACATTCACCCCCAGTCAAGAGATCTGGGTTAAATCCAGCATTTGATTGCTCACCATGCCACCCCAGTTTAGACCTGGCCATATGTCAATCAGTCTTGACCCTATGCCTCCTGGGAACAGTCCAGCCTAAAATGCCAAGCTAGGTCCTCCCTGGACCGGAAACACGCAGCCTAGGACCGGTTTTGGGGTTTCACCCCTCTTCAGCCATGATAGCTTGATTCTTGGGGCACAGTGAGCCCAGGACAGAGGTCGGGGCATACCTGGCCCTCTTAGGGTGAGAAAGCAAAAGACACACGATTGATGAATGGAATGCAGAACAAATCAAAACATTCACCCCCAGTCAAGAGATCTGGGTTAAATCCATCATTCTTTTGCTCACCCTGCCACCCAAGTTTAGACCTGGCCATATGCAAATCAGTCTGGACCTTGTGCCTCATGGGAAAAGTACAGCCCGAACTGCCAAGCCAGGTCCTCCCTGGACCGGAAACAAGCATCCTTTGACCTGTTACAGGGTTTCACCCCTCTTCAGCCATGATAGCTTGATTCCAATGTGACAGTGAGCCCATAACCCTCATCTGGGCATACCTGGCGCACTTAGGGCGAGAAAGCGAAAGACACACAATTGATGAACGGAATGCAGAACAGATCAAAACACTCACACCCAGTCTAGAGATCTGTGTTAAATCCATCATTCTTTTGCTCACCATGCCACCCCAGTTTAGACATGGCCATTTGCAAATCAGTCTTGACCCTGTGCCTCATGGGAATAGTCCAGTCTGAACTGCCAAGCCAGGTCCTCCCTGGCCCGGAAACAATCATCCTAGGGGCGGTTTTGGGGTTTCACCCCTCTTCAGCCAGTATAGCTGGATTCCAGTGGCACAGTGAGCAAAGGACCCATGTCTGAGTATACCTGGCGCACTTAGGGCGAGAAAGCAAAAGACACACAATTGATGAATGGAATGCAGAACAAATCAAAACATTCACCCCCAGACAAGACTTGGTATACCTGGCGCACACCAGTGACTTTAGTATATGAAGAAAGGCCTGACATTCAATGATCAATCACTATACTCTGAAGTGTATTTTATACGATTTTCACATACTATTGTGTAGTTTCCCTAATGGTATCTGTAGAAATGAGGTAGCAGGCCTGTAGCTCCTGCCCTCCAAATATACAACACAAAAGCAGTCAGCTCAGCCCTCTACGGAGCAAAAGTCTGGGGTTTTGACAAACTCGATGAGCTCTGTAGGTCAGAACATACATTTTTAAGAGACCTGGTTATGGCACCCAAATATGTCCTCCTTGCCACCTCTATTGCTGGACATGGGTAGGCGGTCAATAGGTGATGTAGCTAGGTTACGCCCGTACTTTTTTGGGCTCGCATTAGGTGGTCCCCCAATCTCTCTTCCTACCCAGAAGCCCTCACTGAGATTATCCGCCTGGACACCGGTGGAAAAATAGGCTGTATCCTCAACATTAGAAGAACGTTGACAGCTGTAGGTCTTCGTGGTTGCTGGGCCAGTCACGAACCCCCGAGGATTTCAAACACCTATATTGAGAATAGGTGGATCTTCGAGAGAACTGCAAACCTAATGTGGGTAAACTGACATCAGAATTCTACTCCGACAAACAAACTAGATATTACGAACCCTTCCTTGATACAATCAAGGCACCGAGAGACAGAATTCTCTATATGCAGTTTAGGTTCTGAACTCTTCCTGTCTGTGAGGTGACAGTAAAGTGGGGCACAAGCAATGGGAAAAATTGGCCATGGTGCAAGGCCCCGACCGAAAGTATTGCCCATTTAAAGTTTGCTTGAATGGCAAACAAAACATCACAGGGAAAATGGCTGAAACCTCTCTGTCAACAATTGGACACATGGGACCACCACACAGTACTATGCATTCTTAGGTCCGATCCCAGGCCGTTCTATACATGGTGCGTAGCAATATTTTTGGGACAAGTGTGGCTCATAAGAGGGACCGGGTTTTCAAGAAAGTCATAGCCTTAACTGAAACATGGTCAGTGGGAACTTTAAGGTTGTAACATTTAGCTGCTAGAATTATAATGCACAAGCACTTTATTTGCTAAAACTCCGCTGCTAAGTTAAGGAAAATTAAATGACTTTTTAGTATTTTAATGCTTCACCGTAATGACGAAGTATCGCCTGTTTTTATCTGGGTTTTTAAGGTTAATATGTATTAGATAAGCTGAACTAAGTTTTGTACTTTCTATTGTTACTCTGTTTTAATTTTTAATAATTTGAACACGATATATGCATTATTGTATCAAGAGCTCAACTGATCACTTTGTTGCATCAAATGTATGTAAATCAACAATGTTGCATATCTGTGCTCTCTCTTTTTAAAGCACCGCAATGTATTTTTAACTATAGCTTTTATGACATTTCTGTCAAAATTAAGCCTAAATCAATCAATCAATCAATCAAAATGAGGTAGTAAGCTTGTTTTTCAATTGAAAAGGACCAACCTTTAAATGGCATGAGCTTGTACGAATATTCCACAGTAACTTCTGATTGGAAAATGCACTGCAACCTATCAAATCTTTCCTTCTCTGTAAATTTGAGTGGAACAGAAAACCCAGCAACCATTTATGTTGTCCAAGCTTCACGATTTAAGACTTGAGAAAAATAATGTCTTGATCCAGGGCCTGCCTTAGCGCTGGTTGTGCCCTTTGCGGCATTCTTTGTTGGGGGCTCCCAGTGACCTCATTCTGCACAGATTCCCTTACTACCACCCTCAACATTGTCCCTCATTTCTCCATGGCCCCCTTTTCACATTTGATTTATTTTTATAGTGCTACTCACACCAGTGTAGGGAGTCAGAGCACTTCATAGCGCACACATTATATAGAGATAATGTGTTTTAAATAATATATAGGAAATGTTACATACGCCAGAGAGGACTACATGGTGTAGGAGTCACATGTCATCCATGCTAATATGCAGTATATTTTAAAAGTGGTCTGGAGAAGCATGCACTCACGATTTTAAATGAAATGCAGGGTTTGGGGATTGTTTTACTAATTAAAATGTATTTCTACCCAAACGATCCTTTTCAGCAACATCAGGATAATGAAAGACTGGGGGGAAACATAGCGTTCTGACCTATTCCATGCATTTTGCATTCAGCTCTTTGAAGACAGTTCATAGCTCACTGTGTTATATTGGGATTGTAATTCATGAGTTACAAGTAACAAAAAGATCTCTGTGACAAAAGCAGTAAACCACTGAGCTAACTGCATAAAACACAGTTCTGTGATCTGCATGAAACAGGTCAGTTCAGTAGACAGCACTCCAATCTTTCTCCAGTAGTGTCATAATTCGCTAAATTTGACATTGTTATTGTTGCCTGAAAATTGCTGGACACACAAGCAACTCTACTAGGTGTTTTTTAATCCTATAAAATATGTCATCATCATAATAACTAAATTTCGGCCAATATGGCCATAAAAGTACATTGGAAAAAAGTACAGTTTTTACATTCAAGAGAAATTAAAAAAAGAAAAAAACCAATGGAGTATCCAATTCACAGGTGCAAAGATATAAACACGTACGAATACAATATTTCCAAATAGGGAGAAATGGCCATTAATAGCAGCAGTCTGGGAAAAGGTTATAAAAGTATGTGTTAAAAATATAAATTAATATGTGGATATTAAAATCGAATTAGAACAATATTATAAAAACATCGCAAGCATAAACACAGTGCACCCCCGATCCCCCCCCCCCCCCCCCCCTTAGCTCGCACACGCCCCGCATGGTGGCACCGGTTGCAGAGCCCTAAAGCCGGCCCTGCTCGGTGCATTATCTTAAAAGACAAAAAATGACATAAATTATGTTGATTTGTTAGATTGCAGGTTATAAATGGCGCCTAGTCCTCGACTGTGATTTGACATTTACCAAAAAAAGATGTGCCTGTAATTTCTTCTGCAACCAAGCACTGTGAATCTTACATTGTTCCTCATTTAATGTTGCAATGACTTTAGCGTTGTGGGGGATTTTGTACTGGTGCTCATGTTGAAAACCAGAATGTGTGTTGGCCAGCGCTGTCTAACAAGCTCTCATGTTTCTCTGGTCTAGATGATGATTGGAACGAGACGGTTCGCCTCACGGGAGGGCGTTCGAAGTGTGAAGGGCACGTGGAGGTCTTTAAAGAAGACAGATGGGGATTTCTGTGCTCTAACGCCCTGCCTCCGAGGAAAGCCCACGTTCTTTGCAGACAGGCAGGTGACATCCTGATAACGTGGCCTTTTGATTGTTGATCCTTTATTTAAGTCTGCCCCAGCATTGCCACCGTTATTCAGTCATCTTTCTGATTTTATCGTCCCTACAGAAACTTTCTTTTCAGGAAAAACTCTGCAGACTCTGTACAGGACAGGGAGTTTTTGGGGATCCTGGTGGAGTACTATTGATTGGTGGGTGGGCTGTCAAGTTTTGATGTTGTGTGATCTTGGTTGCATGGCTTTGACTAGTTAAATATGTAAAGCGATCCTGCACTGATAGGCCTCCTGGCATCATGACGTGGCCTGAGGAGCCTCCTAGATGGAGATGGAAGCCTAAAATCAACAACAAATCTAACAGAGAGAGATGCCTTTTTTGTAATTGTAGAATGGCTAATTACTGACTGGTTGGGCATTGGACAGAGAAAGCGCCCAAAAGAAGGACCGGACTTCTAAGACCTGTTTTCTAAACCATGCAGCTGAGTTTGGAAGTAGAGCACAAGGAAGGGCTGGGTCTGTTGGGCTTGAGCTTGGCCTGCAGAGAGAGGCTGCATTTTAGCATTAGCCAGACAGTAGGGATGCTACTAAAGTGAGTCCATTGATTGCCAGCCATTGTAGCCTTTAGATTGCTTCAAAGAACTGGCCAGATTTCTTGAATCCGTACCGCAGCAGCTGGCTGAATTCCCTACCATTTAGAGGTTTTATTCTAAAACTTCACAAGAAATGTGAAACGCAAATGCAGGAATTATTTTTTGTTTTTTGTAGTTGTTAATTTCATCTTTTTACTGTACTTTGGGGGATGCAGGCGTGGTTGGCAACCAGACAAACTCAACACCCAATTCTTAGGCAATTATATTTCTAAACAAAATAAATGCTTATTCTCAGATCTCTTATCTTCCCCACTGTGTAGTGACCCTTCCATATCCTTGTTTCAAGAATGCAGCTTCCAAAATGTCGTCCTCATTGCTGAACTGTCACTGCTTACAATAATAATATTTTTTGGGCTTGTGAACAAAGGTGTTAACATGGTGGTGGTGGAAACACCATCCTAATAAGGAGTAAGGCAGAATGTATTTGAAGGTGCATCCTTTGATCTTCCGGAACAGACGTCCCCTGAGTTCGAAATATAATCTACAACTCGGAAAGCCCTGCGTTATGTAAACCGGTATGGGTAAAGTGAAGGTGGAGAAGAAATAGGTCTGCAGTCTTCCGTCACGGATGCTACTGCTCGACACTCGTACAAGTAATGGTTATGTTGCTTGTTAATCTCTGGGACATGGGTGTGCCAGTTCCTTCAATAGACCATTCACTGTAGACACCTTCAGACCACCACATCATGGTCCATATGTTCAGAATCTCCGTAAGCGGAGCAACTGGTAGCAAACTCTAAGAGAAGTGTCTGCGGGAAAGGAAGAGGGAAAAACATCAAAGTTGGGAGAACTCAAAACCACCAATGAACTGAGCGAGAACTAAAACACTACAACAGACAGAAAGCTGCCACTCTATACATAGGGTAAAGAGTGTGAGGGCTCTAATGACTCCAATGGCTCTGACCCAGAAGTTGAGTCTCTGCATTCTTTCGTATGTGTGCTTCGAACGACAAACCTGGTCTTCCAAACCCTCTTGAGAAATTAACAATCCCTGTTGCTCTGTCATACTTTGTTGAATCCATTTCTATTTGTTGCGTTTCTTTGAATAAAAACGTGACAAGTGGTTAGGCAGGTATTCAGTAGACAGATGCATGTGCCAAGAAAGTCACAGCTGAAATTAGTCACTGTTCTCTTGGGTTAACGCACTAAGGGGCATATTAGCAAGAACCTCGTTAAAATTATCGTTTTAGTGGCAGCAATCTGCCACTAAAACGGCGATTATGGGCTTGCTAATATGCGTTATAGAATTCCAATAGACGCCCAGGTTAGATGACCTGCACATCTAACCTGGGCTTCTATTGGAATTCTATAATGCATATTAGCAAGCGCATTATCGCCGTTTTAGCTGTACTTTCCTGCTGCTAAAACGATAATTTTAACGAGGTTCTTGCTAATATGCCCCTTAGTGCGTTAACCCAAGAGAACAGTACTTTCCTGCCGCTAAAAAGGCAATAATTTTAACAAGGTTCTTGCTAATATGCCCCTAAGTGATCTACATCCCAGGAACATGGTAGTGGTGTGAAGATGAGACACAAAAAAGGCGTGCATGAACGGGAGGTCCAATGCACTGCTGATTGGAAGTGGAGCCAGAGCATGAGCACTATGACACCCATGTTGAGAGTAGTATTTTTGTAATATACTTGTGATACACCGCAGATCTCAACACTTCCTCCCTAACCCCTAGCCAGTGCTGAAATCAGAATACAGGCTGAAAGTTTATTTTTATTTATTTATTTATTTATTTTAGGTTTTTATAGAGCGCGTAGTCACCCAAGAGTATCCCAGCGCTAAACCTCGTGGTCCTGATGGATAAAGGTACGGGAGTGAAAGTAGTTTACGGGAACAGAAAGGTTTTAAGGGATTTCCTGAAGCGGAGGAGGTTGGGTTCTGATCTAAGTTTCAGGGGGAGCGCATTCCATTGTTTCGCTGTGTGGACTGAGAAGCGGCGGCCACCTGCGCGGGCCTTTTTCACCCTGGGAACCACAATAAGGTTTTCATGGTTCGATCGAAGCGCTCTTGTCGGTCTGTAGGGTATGATCCAGTTGTTGAGAATTGGTGGGCCTGCGTTGTGGAGTACTTTGTGAGCCAAGCATAGGGCCTTGAATCTCACTCTTTCCCTGATCGGAAGCCAGTGTAGTTCTTTCAGTGCGGGTCTAGCTGATGTTCTGGCTGGTGTATTCGTGAGCATCCGGGCAGCGGCCTTCTGGGTTTTTTGTAGTATTTGGAGAGTGGTTTCCGGGGCTCCTAAATAAATGGCGTTGCTGTAGTCCAACCTGGACACAATTAGTCTTGTGAAAGACAAAGGATGTATGAAAAGAAGAGGGATAAGCTTGCCAGTGGCAAAGACGGAATCTTGGAGAGAAGGAAACCGCATGTTCGGAGCACCATACACTCACTCAGGTCCCTCTGCCCTCTAATGCTGGCTACAGTTCCCAACTAGGGGACACACAGGCAAATAATTTAGCAAGAGACATAGTCGGTATAATCATTACTTGGATATCATAATCATGTTTGTAGGTGGGATTGGAAACCAACAACTAACTCCTCAGGGTCTCTGTGGAGCCATCATTGGACTTCTCTTGTTCCAGACAAGAAGGCACCCTACCCATCAGTTTCAGATGACATCCAACTTGGTCATTATCCCCATCTGCAGCTATATATCATCCAGAAAGACGAATCTACTTTGGGTATTTTAGTCTGAAAAATGTCTGCGAAATTACAGGTAAATTATGTGATAATTGAATTTATGGGTATTGTGCATGACAAATACTATTCTTAATTTCATTTGTACATACATTGAGAATATAGGCATAATATCAAGGTACATATATGTGTTGTACGTAGACAATATAATGGTAGTTGATATCACGCACTTGATATTTTTGAACGTCACTAGGGAGTTGGTCTAGCTATATTAGTGATGGGTACATCACCGAGCTGAACCAAAGTAAAGGAAAGATGACCTCCTGGTGCAGTTTGTATGTATGCATTATTTCTGAAGTATGAAACTAACTGAAAGGAAGCAAAGCATTGAAGAGAGTCTAGAGCTGTGTATACAATGCAGCTAGTTTTGAAGATGGTTTGGGTATTATAAGGGTGCCAATGCAGTTCGATCAGAAAGGGGTGATGTGGTAATTTTTTTTCTTTATGCTCTGGATGGGATCTGTGTTGGAGCATGTTAAGACAATGCCTATGTCAAGTCTATAATTCCATGATGCACAGCATTGTCACCTTCCAGATACAAGAGTAATTAAATCAATGATAAATGTATATGAATTATTGAATAATTTATTGTGTGATTACTTAAAATCAATACAATATAAGATTAAAAAAGACATATGTCTTAAATTAAAACATTGTCAGACTTTAAATTCATAGCAGCAAAAGGGTTTGTAGCCAGCTGATGAAGACTGCATGGTTGGTTCTAAATATAATATTTCACCATAGTTCATTCTTTGAGTCCCTGGGGTACATAATCTTGGCTGAGTGGACTTTTGTTATGGAGGAGTTTCTCTGACAATTAATCGTTCTCTATACCTATGGGGCATTTTTTCTTTCAGAAGTGAGTGTGCATGATAGATGAATTTGCCAAACGTTAGCCATGTTCTTTACTGTATCCAAGGTGTAGAGCTGGCAGATGACGTTCTTTGCAGTGAGTGAGCCCAGTGAGAGAAGTACGGGTCTGAGGTAGATTCGTAGGCTTGACGCAGAGCCGGACAACATAGGAGTATATGTGCCAGAGACTCCTTTCTATAGTTGCATAGTCGGCATGCAATAATGTCTGTAAGTGCTTTCCAGGGTGGATATACTTCTTTTATTGGAAGAGGGTGACATCTTGTAGCTAAAATATTGTATAGTGCCTGGCTCCCAACTACCTGTGTGACATGATGCTTAGTTGCTTGTATAAATAGAGTTTCATGAAAGTCCCTGGCGGCAAGAGCTTCTATGTCCAGTTTACGGGAGCAAAGGTGCAGCTGCTTTTTTATCGTTGATTTGATAGATTCCTAGTCTACTGTACTCGGGTCCCAGTTCCCAATGACTAGCTGCAGTTGCTCCTTAGATGCTGCAAGTTTGACAGAACAAGGATTGTTTGGTTTAATATAGTAGCGACAACAGCCATGGGTGAAGTCGCAGGTGACTGTAAACCCCAAATACATCCATTTTGGAGATTGAGCCATGGAATGCCCTCTGGCTTTTGTCACTACTATGTTACCAAACCACTCCATACCTTTACACACGTGTTTGTTGAAAACGTGTATTATATCTTGACTGTGTTCCACTCTAGCAATCAACATCTGGTTAAACTTTACTATCCAGAGAATCGACAAGATTAGTGACTTTAATAATAACCTAAACTATCCATGTAGCCTTATGAAGGTGGACTTCACATTAACCTACCTATAAACAAGCGATATTGTACAGTAAAGTATCCACACAAACGAGTCTCGTCATTCTGTTTATTCATTCTTCAGTCACAAAGTTATGTGCACACCTTCTAAATGTTGCCTTAGGTTAATATATGGAGCTGTCTCCTCCAATCATGACATAAGTCGGCTGCATGTTGCATAGGTTAATCATATTAGAGTTAGATGGGATGTACAGTACAGTTAAGATCCGCTCTTGTAAGCAGAGCACTGGAGCTATGGCATTTAAACTGGTAATGCAGTGTGACTCAGAGCTAATGTTGAGTGCACCAGTCAGATGCCCTGATTACGAGTTATATTCCGCCCACACATAAACTAATGTTTATGAACGGGCTGGTAGGTATTTAACACATCCTATCATTATCAAATGGGCTAAATACCTCAACATTTGTTACATTTCGGCGTCAAGAATACTGAAATGTAATGAAGGAAAAGCAGACAGTATTTACTGTATCATGTGGATTTTGCTCCATTAAACACCAACATCCGCATGTTATTCCACACCAACATTAATTAGTTTTTTTTATCGCACGCTCCTGACAAATAATGTACTCTGTGGTATCATTACTTATCAAGTGTGTTAAGTAGCACCTGTTTGGATGAGGACCCAAAGAGAGTTGCAGTATGGCAGCCAGCAATGCAGTTAAAATCACAACTGATTCTATGTGAGCCATTTACAGAGACGATAGACTGATTTGGACTCCGATTTCATGACATCATGTAGCTCTGATTTAGCTATCATTTGAGAATTGTATAAAAGTGAAGTTATGGATGGCTATTTAAATAAAACCTGCCATGCTTATGGCCCCATGGTTACATAACATATTGAGAGTAGCTGTTTAGGCCATATTACAGAAATCCGTATCTGCGCTGTCTACAGAGAATGAAGATTCTGCAGATGATGAAAACAAAACAAAAAGGTCCTCTATTGTCCATGGCCGTCGATTGCGGAAATTACATCGCATACTCTTTGACCTTAATGACATAACAGGAAGTGACATCATATGAACCTTGACCCAAATTCTTTCCAAATAGGCATGTTACGTCACCCTAAAATCACAACAAGTTCCATAATAATTTCATGATTAGCATAACAGAAACAGATGTCTGTGTTCAATACTTCCTATGTTCTGCTGCTGTCTCCATCTTTGATAGTTGGGATGGGCACAGGAGAGCCAGGTCGCAAACTGACCCCCACACTGTGTGGATCTGCGGACCTGGAACAAAGAGCCAACATTTATCCAGCTCTGTTGGCAGCGGTGGCTGCCAGCTGCTGGAGAGGACTACAACAAATGGGGAGCCCTTAATGTGCCAGAAACTAATGCAGGAAGACACCTGTTGGCCGTGTCTGCTGCTGAGGCCTTGTGCCCTGTACTGAATTGCACTCGCCACAGAGTGGAGAGCCACGGTGTGCATGAAACAGTAGAGTGGCAGACGCAGAGGATCTGCTGAGGACCGAGGTCTGCTGCGCCCTGTAGAAATGGGAACCATATGTGAGGCTGTGGACGTCCGTGGTGCTGTGGTGGGTATGTTGCTGAGTCCCACGCGTCACTGAGCAAGGGGATGGCAGCTGGAAAGGAGCTCAGCACCAGTGATGGTGCTGCTGGATCGGATGTGAGCCGGAGAGGATTGTGGCCTGTGGGAATATGCCTGACCCACATGTGCACACTTACCTTTTTTTGTGGGGTGCTTCAGGGGTCCTTAGGCCCCCGGGCACCCTTAGATTTGCATGAGCTATTTGCGATAATCGCAATTAGCGAAATGCATTTGGCCCATAGAAATTAATGGAGTCACATTACCTAAGAGCGATTCACAATTTCTGAATCACTATTAGGTAATGTTAAGGAATCGCAATTTTTTGTGTGATTCCTACATGCATAGCATTTTGTGATTCCCAAATAACTAATTAGTAACATTCGCAAAATGCAGGCTTGATGCATGTGCCCCTAAGAGGATTAACTTGTTTAACCCCTGTCTAACTCAACAATGTCGGACACCTGTGGTTGCTGTCAGTGGCAGGGTAAAACCTGGATGCAACAGCAGGAATAGAATGGTCAGTGAGGTAGCAGACACTACATAGTAAGTCATTATTTAACCCCTTGCATGCGGCCGCGATTCTGCGCCTGTGCGGCAAAATCGCGAGTGGGCGGGTTTATGACAGCCCCCAGCCGTCATCAGCACACGAGCGCCGTAGTGCATGACGGATGGGGGCCGTCATCAGCATGCAAGGGGTTAAATTCTGTGACAAAATGAATTTATTCTGCTTTCATGTGGGATATGCAAGTGAACATGTTGTTACCACTGATTTTGGCTTCATCAGCTTTAATTTACCCACACGACCTTGTAAGGGCAGGGTTCAAAATTATATATAATCCTGGCCAGCACACTTGTAGTTCATCACTCAGGAATTCCTGTTATCCCCCATGTTACGCTAATTGTCTTTGGTGTAGTCCATATTGTTTGTCATGTTCTTTAGCGAACCCTGATTTGTGGTCGTGAAGAATGAACAGATGTTTAATGTCATCCAAGTAGAATTGGTCATCTCGATCCGGCTGCAGTCCAGTGCATTTGATATATTACCGATTTATTACTCTCTCATCTGGATCTAATTTTGTTAACTACGTTTTTGGTTTCTCATTTTTTTTTAAAGTGTTCTTAAGTTGTCTGACAGTTTCTTCCTGTGTTTTTCTTTCACTGTTGTTGTGCCTTTATGCTCTCTCCTTGCATCAATCTCTTTACCTTGATTGTCTTGCCAATTTCTCGGCTCTGCTTTTTCTCGCGCATTTCCTTAGAGTAAATATTTATTCGGTGAATTGAGCCTGTACACTTATTTACCAGAGGGTGGCAGCTCTGTGTTTTTATCAGCTTAGCTTAATATTGAGGAATGCCTTGATTGGCAAACACCGACTGAAGCAGGACACAGTTTACGAATTCTGAAAATGACAAGCACACGGGCCCTCGTTGTGAAGAGTCATTTTGGGGGTAAACACCATTCAGCCATACTAGGCGTGTTCAATTGTTTTCGACCCAAAATGTCTGGACCCAGAAACTCTGAACTCTTTTTTACCAGGTGTGGATCTGCACCAGGGCATGTATGGGTTGTGGGCAGAGTCAATGCCAACCCTCACCTGTGCCTCCAGCATCACAGGAAGCGTAGACAATGCTCTACCCAGAAAGTGTAAAGGATCACTTTGCCCTCTGTTCCCACCCAACACCAGCCTTTTGCCTCCTGACCCACAGCAATCCCTACAATCCCATTTATCACCTACTCTGAATAGTAGTAATCAGGTTTCAAATGGGATAAAGGACTCTTTAGTACTAAGTCTGCATGTGTTTCCTCATTCTGGTGTCAATAACTTGTAATGCTCGTTTTTTGGAATAAGAATACCATCTGAAATCGT
This sequence comes from Lissotriton vulgaris, assembly GCF_964263255.1. NCBI lineage: Eukaryota > Metazoa > Chordata > Amphibia > Caudata > Salamandridae > Lissotriton > Lissotriton vulgaris. Next base: position 78,731 of record NW_028240734.1, read on the forward strand.
TTGAATTCAGCCCCTACCCCCTCCAAAAACAAACAATCACCCTGATATCTAACTACCAGGAAGCAACAGCAACCTTTGCCACTTGGTCATTACTATGCATTGCCATTACCACCAGTTATTTCAGTGAAATGCCTTTGCCACGCATTGCCTTTACTACAGAAGTCTTTACCATGCATATGCCTTTGCCACAAATGCCTTCACCACAAAAATGTAAGTATATATAAGTGAAACAGTAAAAAAAAAAAAAATTAAACATATATGTATGTGTGCACACATATAAAATGTGTACATATGTATGTTTTCGAGCTGCCTGGCAGAAATAAATAATTAAACACTGCATGTGGGCCTCCACGTTTGGGTGTTTTTCAAATGAAATATATATATACATGTGTTTGTATATATTACCTACTGGCGGTCGCCAGTAGGTAGTTATAGTTAGGATTTTTTTCAATGTTAAATCTCAAAATTCTATTTGGAATAACTTTGGCGCCGGTTGACGAATCTGCCTGAAAATATCCTCAAAATGGCCTCGTCGAGCTCCGGTCCTTCCCTGAAAGTTTGGGGGGGATGCGTCAAGTAGGGGCCGAGATAAAAGGGGGGTCCCAAAACGCGTTTTCCCCATGTTAATTTCCATAGGGCGGTCAACCTCACTTTTAGCCCGAACGGCTGAATGGATTTACACCAAACTTGGCAAAATTGTAGGGACTGGTAGCCTGATGTGCTTTTGCTATGTCTCAAGATAAGTGCTCCAGTGGATTTTGAGTAATTTAGGTTCAAAAAAATATATATATTTATAGGAGCGCCCCGGTACGCGCACCGGGGAGCGCACCGGGCTTGCTACGCGACTTGCGCACAGAAAGCTGATTGGCTCACGGGTGTCTGTAAACATTCGAAACAGTCCGGAGCGGCCGCCATCTTGTGTCTCGGTAGGATCGAGACACAAGAGGTGGCATAAAAAAAGGGGGAAATGACTATAAGGGGGCAGGGTAGACCTCCCCCTGAACCCCTAGGTTTGATGTGGGGGCTAAAATAGGGTCCCGCGGGGCATTTATAAAAAAAAAAAAAAAATCCGATTTGCGCGGGGGGAGCGCCCGGTACGCGCACCGGGGAGCGCACCGGGGAGCGAAGCATGGGGAAAATCCAGGGCCTTATTCATGAAGGCCTTGCGACAGTTTTGCGCCGCCGGTACTTCACTTTTTGTGACGCACCAGCGGTGTAAAAAATGCGCCTTGTTGCGCTATATTTAAAAAGTGACGCATCTAGGTAGATGGGTCACTTTTTAAAACCCTGCGCCACATTATACCTGCGTCAGGTATAATGTATGCAGAGGGGGCATTCCCCCGCAAAAAGCCTCGTAATAGTGACGCAGTGAAATCTATGAGATTTCACTGCGTCACTTTTAGGACGCTGTTGCGTCAAAATCTTGCGCCTGCCTCACAGCAGGCATAAGACTGACGCAAGACCTTTCACATGGGGCTTTCCCCATGTGAAAGGACGCATTACTGGAGTTGCGTCACTTTTGTGACACACTCCAGCAATGCGTCACTTTTGCGCTTACAGATACGTCAGAAATACTGACGTATCTGTAACTCCTTGCGACATGATTCGTCATACATTAAATATGACACATCAGGAATGTCGTAAGGAGTGCGCACTGAAAAGTGACGCATCGCTGTTTTCACGCAGCGATGCGTCACTTTTCAGAAATGAGGCCCCCAGTTGATTCACTGTGTCACCTCTACGACCCTTTCTTGCATCAATACGTCCCTTTTGCATACATTACACCTGACGTAGGAATAATGCGGCGCAGGGGCTTACAAAGTGACACAACTACCTAGATGCGTCACTTTGTAAATATGACTGAATAAGGTGCATTTTTTACAGCACTGGTGCGTCACAAAAAGTGACGCTCCGGTGGCGTTAAAGTGACGCATGGCCTCATAAATGAGTCCTTCAGTCTTCTACTCATGCGTCATATTAAATTTATGACGTATTATGTTGGAAGTTCTTTTAGATACGTTAGTATTTCAGACGTATCTGTAAGCGCAAAAGTGAAGCATTGCGGGAGTGTGTCACAAAAATGAAGCTAATCCAGCAATGCATCCTTTCACATGGGGCCAAGCTCCATGTGAAAGGGCCTGCACGCCTGCTGTGAAACAGGCGTAATATTTGGAAGCAACAGCGTCATAAAAGTGACACGGTGATATGTCATAGATTTCACTGCGTCACTTCTACGACCCTTTCTTGCATCAATACGTCCCTTTTGCATACATTACACCTGACGTAGGAATAATGTGGCGCAGGGGCTTACAAAGTGACGCAACTACCTAGATGCGTCACTTTGTAAATATGACTGAATAAGGTGCATTTTTTACAGCACTGGTGCGTCACAAAAAGTGACGCTCTAGTGGTGTTAAAGTGACACATGGCCTCATAAATGAGTCCTTCAGTCTTCTACTCATGTGTCATATTAAATTTATGACGTATTATGTTGGAAGTTCTTACAGATACATCAGTATTTTAGACGTATCTGTTAGCGCAAAAGTGATGCATTGCTGGTGTGTGTCTCAAAAATGAAGCAACTCCAGCAATGTATCCTTTCACATGGGGCCAAGCCCCATGTGAAAGGGCCTGCACACCTGCTGTGAAACAGGTGTAAGATTTGGACGCAACAGCGTCATAAAAGTGACGCAGTGATATCTCATAGATTTCACTGCGTCACCTCTACGACCCTTTCTTGCGTCAATACGTCCCTTTTGCATACATTACACCTGACGTAGGAATAATGTGGCACAGGGGCTTACAAAGTGACGCATCTACCTAGATGCGCCACTTTGTAAATATGACTAAATAAGGTGCATTTTTTACTGGACTGATGCGTCACAAAAAGTGACGCCCTGGTGGCGTTAAAGTGACGCATGGCTTCATAAATGAGGCCTTCAGTCTTCAACTCCAGCAATGCATCTTTTCTTACCCTTCCACACCCCCGTTCCTTTTCAACATTTTCTTTGAATATCAACATTCCCCATATTCACTCTTCTTCTCCTTACTTTCCTTCCCAACACTCACCTTCTTTCAGTCCCCCTACTTCACTTCCTTTCTCCTCTCATACCTTTCTGTTCTTTCTTACTCATTTTCCTTTCCATTATCAATGCACTCCATTTCACTTACTCTTTTTCATTTTTTTAAGAATATAGCTCTTTGATGAGAATTGGAGGTAGTTCTGAAAATACCTTTTCGTTTTCTTCTTTTTTCAAAACAGGAACAAAAACAGGGAATGGAAACTGCTCAACAGGAGCAAAAAAACCCCCCAAAAAATAGGGGTGGGAACGGCAGTGATGGTTCTCCAATGCTCGAACCATGAGCTGGACACTTTGCTCCCCATAGGTAATGAGTTGATTGCACTATCTGCATCTCAGGACACCATTGTTAAAAGCAGGTTGAATATTTGGCACGAGCTCCTGCGATTGCCCCCTCCCAGAAGTAGTTGCTCCTCCGGTGGATGTAGAGGCCCCATCACTGGGAACCTCTTGTGCCAGAGCCCTGACACTTTCCCGGGCAAAATTCTGGGGGTGCCTCCTCTCCACATGCCGGATCATCGTAAAGTTCCCAAAAGAGTATTTTTTTGGGGGGTCACCCCGTGACAGGACTTGTTTGCAGATCCTGCACTGTGAGAAGTTGGCCTGATATGTGGTGTTTCCAATTCTGGAACCACCTTGTATCAGTCCAAACAATCCCTTATGGTGTCTGGTTGTAAGTCAACCTTGTAGACAAGCTATCCTAGGGGTAGCATGGACTAAGCAGCCTTAAAGGCTTAACTTAAGAGGTCGTGTTAAGCGAGCTGTTTTACCACATACAATCCTGTAATACCAAATGAAAGGACACCACACAAGTATATATTATAAAAATATATGTGTTTATTTCTAAATTAATCCCCAGTACTCTTTATGAGCAAAGGGGCACAAGCGTTAAATCAAAAGCACAGTATAACATATAAAGTTGCACAATTATGGATGAGGGCGGGTGGCCACTCAAACCATATATTAAAAAAGTGGTATAAGAGATACCAATCGAACAGTGGTTAGGCCTAGGGCCTAGAGAATCGCTAGGAGCAGTCAGGACTAGCAATGCTGAAGTCGGGAGAAGCCCGCAGGACTCGGGTGCAGCACGTAAAGTGCGGCTTGCACCAATGCAATGTCAATGGTGCGTAAAAGTTACACAAAGTTAGTGTAAAGATACTTCCGTTGAACCTAGAGGAACAAAACTTAAGACACAGACCCTAGAGGTGTGTACCAGTGTAGGAACACCGGCGTTGCAATGTTACCTCACCCACAGGAAGTGGGTGCACAGGGTCGAAGTGGCGTCGGGTTTTGACACGCAGGCTCTTGGTGCTTGGAGCAGGAGATGCTGCAGGCGATGGGAAGCAGAAGTGTCCGGTGTGATCCAAGGGTGGATATGAAGTGGTGGAGACCTGAAAGCAGAGGGGACAATGTTCAAAGTCACTGACCGGTGACCACCGTGGAACCAGATTGGAACCAGGCAAAGTCGGGTGCAAACAGGTGATGAGGTGTTGCTTCTCTCTGCAGCCAAGTGGACACAAAGAGGTCAAGGACGTCCAGGAGTCGAACACGAGGTGTCCCACAAAGGCTCTAGCTGATGGCGGTGTCGGCAACTCAATTAAAGCAAACAATCCTTGGCTAATGCAAGCCACGCAGAAAGTAAAAAAGGCTTATTACTCGGACCAGCAAGGTCAGAGCGGATACTCCTTTCTACAGGAGCGAGGGCAGGTCTGGAGCAACCAGACCCACAGTGTAATTTGTAGGTTTTGTTGCCAAGATGGCCGCTGACCACGTGGCAAGCGGCCGGGATGGCGAGTCGAGTGGCACAAAACCAAAGGGCCCCACGCCAATCGTGGAGATGCTGGAGGGTTGATCTTTAGTGCAAATGCTGCTCGGTTATGGGGCTTCTCAAACCCCAAAGCACAGAGTCGAGGGTGCCTTGCTTGCTGCGCAGTCAGCGTCTCGGGGGTCTTCCAAGATGTCCAGTCCCACGTCTCTCGGTGCCTCCACGGGTCCCTTCTTTGCAGGAACTGTGGATCAGGCTATGAGAAGTCCGGGAAGCTGGATCTTGTCAGGCTCTGCACTCGGGCTCCGGCGGGAGGCGGCGGCAAAGCAGACGTCGAGGTGCTGGGTGGTGCCTGTGTTCACAGGGTGGCCCCTCCTAGGCCACAAGGGAGATGCTCTTCAGTCTTCTATTCAGGCCTACCTGCCTGTCGCAAAGAAAGCTTTACGAGCAGCCCAAATGGATTATTATGCTGCGATCAAGTCAGCTAAAAGTAGGTATTTTTCGGACAGAATTGAGAAGGCCGAAAACAACAGCAAAGAGATCTTCTCAATTGTCCAAAACTTCCTATCTCCCTGTGCTGCCCAACCCCAGCTCCCTTCTTCCGCCCAATGGTGTGAAAAACTGTCCTGCTATTTTACGGACAAAATAGCAAAAATACAATTGGACCTAGAAATGGCTCAAAAGACCGTTACGACCCCTCCTGCTCTACTCGGACCGGACAGACTATGTCAACGTGACCAACTTGTTGCCTTCCTTCCGGCCTCGGAACCGGACATACGGCAAATCCTGACGGCTTTAAAATCTGGATCTCCTTCAGACCCTTGCCCTGCCAGGGTTTTGGGCGGGATAACGGACACCATCTCTCAAGAGGTGACTCACATCATCAACCTCTCCCTTTCCACGGCCAGGATTCCGAGAAGCTGGAAGGAGGCAAAGCTGCTCCCTTTATTAAAAAAGGCCGGTTTAGACCCAGCACTACCATCGAGCTATCGGCCCATTTCATTGTTGCCAGCTCTGGCGAAGGTGTGTGAAAAGGTGGCCTTTAAACAACTGGACAGCTTTATTGAGTCTTCCCACGCTCTACATCCTGCTCAGTCTGGATTCAGAGCTGCCTACAGTACCGAGACTGCTCTAGTTGAGGTATCGGAGGCTGTCCGTGAGTGCCTGGACGGAGGTGGCAGAGCGGTCCTGATTTTATTGGACCTCTCTGCCGCCTTCGATACGGTCCCTCATGCCCTACTGATGGACAGACTACGTGCTGTCGGAATATCTGGGCTGGCCCTTGACTGGCTGTCATCATTCCTGAGTGACAGAACTCAACAGGTCTGGATGCCCCCCTACTCTTCGGCCCCAAAAAAATTGTCAACTGGTGTCCCGCAGGGTTCTACGTTAAGCCCGTTATTGTTTAACGTTTATATGACCCCGCTACTCTATCTGGCTGAACACCTTGGAGCCAAGATAATAGCATATGCTGATGACACTCAGCTGCTGTTCACATGGCCTAAGGGTGTGTCCGACTCATCAGCAGTCCAACATTGTCTGTCGGAAGTCTTCAGGTGGCTTGCACAAGTCCAACTTAAGTGCAATGAAGACAAGTCCGAGGTTCTATTCTTTGGTTCCTTCCCTGACAATTTTAAGGACCAGATCTGGCCCCCGGACTTGCCCTGTCCCAGCGTGACTGGTGGCCCAGCTAAGAACTTGGGGGTCTGGTTCGGTCAAGATCTAAAGTTTGCTGATCATATAAAAAAACTGACCGGCATCTGTTTTGGCACCCTGCGTGCCTTGAGGAAATTCTTTCCTCTTCTGCCTAGGGTAGCCAAGGAGTCTGTCCTTCGAGCTCTGATTTTATCCCGGCTCGACTACGCCAACGCTTTATTCAGTGGTCTACCTGCGTACATGGTTCACCGCCTGCAGGTGATACAAAACGCCGCAGTACGTTTGCTTTTCTCCCTCCCAAGGAGATCTAGCGTGCGTAGCCACTTACGCAGCTTGCACTGGCTACCAGTTCCTCACCGAATTTTATTTAAAATTCTTGTGTTGGCATTCAGAGCAGTCCACGGCCAGGGACCAACATACCTGCAGAAAAGGTTTTCATTTTACACTCCAAACCGTGCCCTTCGATCGGCCAACCTTTGTTTTTTAATCACCCCCAAATTCAAATACGCACGCATAGGAGGCCAATCCATTTCAGTCAAAGCTGCCTCTGCCTGGAATGCTCTCCCTTTTTCTCTCAGAGCTTCGCCAACTATTGCTTTGTTTAAAAAAGATCTCAAGACCCATCTGTTCAATGCCCCTTACTAGTAGTTCCTCCAGACTCTGTTTTCAGTTTTTCTGTTCTCAAAATTCACTCACCGCGCCAGGATACCCCGTGGTAGCAGAGCGCGCTACAAAAGTTTTAATAAACATAAACATAAACATATTCATCAGAAAGTCGAATTCCAGTCGTCTTCTTAGTTTAAAGTTGATTTCAGGATGATCTGAGTTGCATTGGCACTGCTCCCACTCTTATTCCAATCTGAGGGGTGAATCTCCTGCTAGGTCCCTCCCTATGGGTGGGACCAGGAAGGGGAGTGGTTACACCCCCTTTCCTTTGTCCAGGTCACACTGGAGCTGGGGCTGGTGTGCCCCAGAACCGGTTTGACCGGATTATGCAAGGGGAAGCCTTGTGCTCCCCAGGCACTGTCTGGTTTCTTTCAAACCTCCCTGCTACAATCCACTATCTCCTGTCTGGGGTGGTGTGACACCTCCCTGCGACAGGAAAGCCTTTGTCCAGGCCTCCTCTGCTGAGTTTCGGTCAGCAGCAGGAGGTCAGACATGTGTCTGTGGCAGAAGTATCCATTTTGTGGATCTGAGGCTCTTTTAAAAATCAACCGCGTTTTAGCAAAAGTAACATGTCGTCCCCTCTAGAGGGGTGGAATGCTACCCCCGTCGCCAGGACTGGCGAGGGGGTAGTATTCCAATTCGTATGACACCTTACACGACATGTTTTGATAAAGCCAAACCAAAGTTGACATATAACCGCGAGGATTATAATGCACTTAATAGTATATGGTTTGGCATTATACCGGAACAGCTAAGGGAATTGGTCCTGACAGCTGCAGACAGGCTCAGCTCATGCTAGAGCACCATCTCACATTAAACCACGCACTCTGCCTTCAGGATTGTTAAGGCCTGCCATAGGAGTGGCTCACAGGTTTATATGTGTCCAGATAGGTTTAGATATAGGCATACTATATCTAAGCAAGGGGTGATTACACCACCTTGCCCCAGCTGAGTGATCAGCCAGTTGTGTCAATTTTAGATAGCCAGCCAGGGGTGGCAAAAGATATGCTGCAGCCCCTGGTAGGCCTTGGATGCACCTATGCCCTGGGCACCTATAGTGCTCTGTACAGGTGGCTGATAAGGATCCCAAGCTAATCTAGTTATGCACCTAGGGTGCATGGAATCCATTTTACAGAGAGAGCAGATAGCCTGGGGCCCTGATTAGCAGGGAACCAGGCCAACTAAGTCGAAAACCAGCTAAACACAAGGCAAAAAATCTGGGGTAACCATAGTCAGGTAGCCACCTTCCTACATGCACTCCACTTTTGGAGCATTCACCTTTTTCTGGTTAGGTGGTATTTTAAAAAATTTCCATATAAAATGCTCCTTCACCTTTGGCTGAGGAGGCTCTTCATTGATGAATTCAGGCTCTTCATCACTGCTGGATTCTCTGGCAGCCATGGTAAACCAAGAAAGATCCAGGACCGAAAAACAGGTCTTTCAGTCACAAAAGTGAAAGAAGAAGTGAAGGAAATGGGTGGGGATTTCATTCTTTGTAAAAAACAACTGTTAGCAACCAATGAAAAGTGTTATTTTAAGGTCACATGACTTGACGCGCTGACGCTGCGCGCACCGGAGCGCTTCCGGGTGCGCACACGCGGCGCGAACGTAGGCGCTTCCGGGGCGCATACGGGGCGTGAACGTAGGCTCTTCCGGGGCGCATACGCGGCGCGAACGTAGGCGCTTCCGGGGGCGCTTACGCTGCACGCCAAAGTGACGTCTTCATAGTTTCACGGAAATGCAAAATCATTTTCATTTCCTTATAAAAAAAACTGCTTTTATTTGTATGGTAAGAAATGTTTTGCGTTATTATTAACTTTTCATTCATATTTTTTTCACGAACGAAAGTAGCGCTCTGGGTGCGCTTTCCGGAGAGCTTACCGGAGCGCGCACCCAGAGCGCCCCAGGAAAACATGATAAAAAAAAAAACTTACAAATTAATACTTACACAAAACAGCAAATTTATTAAAAAAACATAGGTTAGAAACTCGATATAGAAAGGAATTAGCATTTAAAAAACCTATGAAATTCACTGAAAAAACCATAGGTTTCACACCAGTTATAGTTAGGAATTAGCATTTAAAACACCTATTAAATTCACTGAAAAAACCATAGGTTTCACACCAGTTATAGTTAGCTGGAAATTTTACTGACATAAAACCATTGAAATTCCCACGTTATAGTTAGTTGGACTCAATATAACTTGCGCGCCTGCAATGCACTGCTGATGACGTCACATATTACATCACTCATGACGTGGTCAGTGACATCACTCATGACATCACTGATGACACCATCCTTGTGACAGAGTGACAGACCTCCTTTCAGTGTAATGTAAGCCTTCAAACACATATTCAAAAATAGTATTTAACATTTTCAAAAAAATGGAGATACCCATACCAGTTACAACAAACAATTCAGTAATTCCACCATCTATATACACATCCACTCATTCACCAACAGTTCTATATAGTCACTCATACATATACTCACTCATTATATGTAGTGATACACCTATACATCCTGTTACACTTCGACAGTCATCCAAAAGTTACTCACACACATATTCACACATGCAAAAACCTATTGAACATCCATTTATTTGCATATACAGCAATACACACACTACCACTTTACTTCTAAGGAAACTTACACATACTTACTCTCTTAAACAATCACTTATAGAAACACATACTTATTTAAACAGGAACTCTTACAATCTCTCACTCTCACATATACTCACTTATATAAATCAATACTCACATATACTAGATTAAAACATATGTCGTTACTGAAAAAGACAATAGTGAGACAGTCGTTTACTCACTAACATACACATAAACACACTCATCCATCCATACAGTTTTGTACATATGCTGTCTTCAAAACACATACAAACAGTGAGTTAGTCACCAACCCATACAGCCACTTATACACAAAGTGAAACACTGATACATACATTTCAATATTTAAAATTTACTTGCTAATATATGTATTCACTAAGATACACTTAATAAGGCAGTTAACCAATCAATTCTTATAAAAACAAACATCCATTTACACACTTATTTAACCATTTATTCTTCCATCGTCCTTTACAAATACATATCTAAAACATATATCTTTTTCAGAAAGACACACATTCACTGGATGGTGTCATCAGTGATGTCATGAGTGATGTCACTGACCATGTCATGAGTGATGTAATATGTGACGTCATCAGCAGTGCATTGCAGGCGCGCAAGTTATAGTGAGTCCAACTAACTATAACGTGGGAATTTCAATGGTTTTATGTCAGTAAAATTTCCAGCTAACTATAACTGGTGTGAAACCTAGGGTTTTTTTCAGTGAATTTAATAGGTTTTTTAAATGCTAATTCCTAACTATAACTGGTGTGAAACCTATGGTTTTTTCAGTGAATATATATATTTATATATATATATATATATGCCGAATCCTCCTTCCTCCAAAAAGACCGGGACTCTTCGCCGGCGGTGCGACTCGGGCCGGAGGTTCCCGATATCCATACAGTTTCATGTACTTCTACAGTACCACGCACTCCGCACAGGAAATAAAGATTAGTACTCCGTCTGTGTGGTCAAATTCACGGTTTATTCATAAACCATAATGGCCATGAAGGCTTATGGTTTATGAATAAACCGTGAATTTGACCACACAGACGGAGTACTAATCTTTATTTCCTGTGCGGAGTGCGTGGTACTGTAGAAGTACGTGAAACTGTATATATATAATATATATATATATATATATATATATATATATATATATATATATATATATATATATATACATGTATATATATATAAAAAAATGCTTTGCTCATACAATTGAAGCGCACACTCGATGTTCAAGTTTTCACCTCGTTTATTTCAGCAGACAGCAGCGCAACCGGCGCACAGTGGAAGCACAGTTTCTTTAGCCTTTCACCTGACACGTTTCTGGATACAGTTCATCCCTTCTTCAAAGGCAGGCCATGGAGGAAGTAAGGGCAGCTCTTGTTAAATACTAACTTTGATTGAGTAAAGTCCCGCCCACGTGGGCTTGAGCGCCGAATGGCAGTCTGGTTCTTGTATTCTTTCTAGATGAAAACCGTAGTGGTAGCAGATATCACTCCCTTCCTAATATTAATATTCCTTCGGGTTGCATTCATAATGTTGCATTGTTCTCGCTGCTTATCTTGTGTCGAACTGAAGAGGCAACGTTGTTCCTTTCACGGTGTTATCTTCAAACACCGGACCTGCACCGTCAGCAGAGGGGCTGCTTCGTGGCCAAGAGCGGGCCACTAAACATCAAAAATGCGTTGCTCATACAATTGAAGCGCCCACTCGACGTTCAAGTTTTCAGCTGCTGTTACTTCCTCCATGGCCTGCCTTTGAAGAAGGGATGAACTGTATCCAGAAACGCGTCAGGCGAAAGGCTAAAGAAACTGTGCTTCTACTGTGCGCCGGTTGCGCTGCTGTCTGCTGAAATAAACGAGGTGAGCCTAGGGTAGGGCCTGGTGAAAATCCCTCCAGTAGTTGTTGAGAAAATTGATTTGAGCAAATTATATATCTATATGCGCTCAACATTCTATTGGGAATAACTTTGGCGCTGATTGAGGAATCTGTGTGTAATTTTCCAGAATTTTGGCCAGCTCCGCTCTGCTCCTTCCCTGAAAGTTTCGGGGGGATTCGTCAAGCGGGGGCCGAAAGGGGGGTCCTAAAACATGTTTTCCCCATGTTAATTTCCATAGGGACCTTTAGACACGGCTACAGCCCGAACGGCTGCATGGAATTAAAACCAAACTTGGCAAAATGGTAGGGCCTGGTATGCAGATGTTCCTTTGCTATGTTTGGTGAAAATCCCTCCAGTAGTTCTTGAGAAAATTGAATTTGAAATCTTTCAAATGGCATTTTCTATGGGACCTTTAGACACGGCTACAGCCCGAACGGCTGAACGGAATTACACCAAACTTGGCAAAATGGTAGGGACAGGTATGCAGTAGTGCCTTTTCTATATTTGGTGAAAATCCCTCCAGTAGTTGTTGAGAAAATTGAATTTGAGCAAATTATAAATCTATATGTGCTCACCGTATGCGCACCGTACGCGTACGGTACGCGTACGTGCGCGTACCCTTACGTGCGCGAGCGAGTTTCTGATTGGCTGGCATTTGACTGTCAACATTCCAAACTGTCCAAACCAGGAAGTGTTGGCCACCATCTTGTTTTTAAGGAGAACTGAGGCACATGAGACCCAAAACAAGAGTGGAAAACACGAAAAGGGGTCAGGGTATAGACCCCCCAACCCTCTAGCCCTTCTCAGGGGGTCCAAAAAGGACCCCCAAGGGCAAAAACAAATTCAAAAAAATTGCGTACCGTGCGCGTACCCCGTGATTTAAAAAAAAAAGTGAGCAAGAGGTCGGCTGACCTCGAAACGCGTAGGGTAATTTGTCCTTTGTGCCAATAAAACCTTTTCTGCGCACTATTGGGGCCTTGACTCTGGTTTCTGCGAAGATGCGAAGAGTGTATGACCAGGAGGTGATTTATTGTTTATGGGTCGGCGACTGTGTCAAGTGCCCGCCGAGAGAAAAAAGAGGCAGGAACACGCCGCTTTTTCGTGTGTTTGGATATATATATATATATATATATTACCTACTGGCGGTCGCCAGTAGGTATATATAGTTAGGATTTTTTCCCTATGGGATTTCTGAAAATTCTATGTCTAATAACTTTGGCGTTTGTGGACGGAATTGGCTGAAATTTTCAGGAAAATGGCACATTTTGTTTCTGAGCAGCTCCTGGAAATTTGGGGGGGGTTCGTCAAGGGGGGGCCGAGAAAAAAGGGGGGTCCCAAAACGCGTTTTTCCCATGTTAATTTCCATAGGGCGGTTGGACTCACTTTTAGCCCGAACGGCTGAATGGATTTCCACGAAACTTGGCAAAATTGTAGGGACTGTTAGCCCGATGTGCCTTTGCTAGGTCTCAATATATGTGCTTCAGTGGATTTTGAGAAATTAACGTTTAAATCAAGATATATATCTGTAACAGCGGTCCGGGCAGCGATCCGGTTCGCGTACTTTTCGCGTAACGGAACTTTGCGCACGGAAAGCTGATTGGCTCTTCGGTGTCTGTCAACATTCTAAACAGTCCGGTGCAGCCGCCATCTTGTCTCTCGGTAGGATCGAGAGACAAGAGGAGGCCAAAACAAAGGGGGAAATTTCCATAAGGGGGCATAGTAGATCCTCCCTGACCCCCTAGGTTTTATGTGGAGGTTTTAAAAGGGCCCAGCAGGGTCAAAAAAAATTTTTTTTTTTTTTTGCGCGATGAGCGCCTAGTACGCGAACCGGAAAGCGTTCTGGGCAGCGTACTATAAGGATAATAGAATGATACACTTTTCAAAGACTGTATGTTAATTGTTTGTTGTTTTTGTTGTTTTTTTTTGTTTTCTTTATTTTTAAAGTTTTTTTTTTATTTTGATTGTTTTTCATAATTTATTAAACTTTCTAACATTTCAGTGTCTGAAATGTCATTATTTTCTTGAAATATTGTTTGCAATCTGTGAGGTTGTAAAATGTCCTCATTTGCAAGGAGGGCATCTACTGCTTGGACACATTGCAGCAGTTCATTATCCAAGCTTTCATCCATAAATTCCATGTCAATTTGTTCAATCAATTCCTGGCTGCTCTCTTGCAGGTCCATTTCAAAAGAAACTTGGTTTTCGCCTTCCATTTTGCCTGAAATTTGGATTAAAAAAATATATATTAGTAGAGATAGGGCACTGTTGGGATTAATTTTAGATAGGCAGTTTTTATCAGTGAATTTATCTTTTGGCAGTGTATAGTATCAGAGTGGAAATAGGACTATAAAAAAGTGTATGTGATTTAACCAAGACAAGCCTAACTCCATTCATAACTATAACAGAGAAGTCTATCTAAATACATTACTACTACAGAGGGATAGTGTATATCTAGCAGAAAAAGTCTATTATATTAAGTTATAGTGCACAATATATTTCGTTTTTAAAAATTATAACTTACCTTCACAAAGAAGTTGAAGTTTTTGGAAGCTATTGAAATGTGATGTACAACAAGAAGTAGTAGTCAAAATGGCTGTGTTTTCTTCTCTTCCTTCATATATATTCAAGTATATAACCAATCAAATGTCAGGTAATAAAAGTAGAAAATGAAAGTAACATTTTCATTGGTTGTCAATTCCAACAGTTCAGATGTGTTTTGTGAAGTAATTTACCTCACGGTACTTGGAGAGGTCTAAAGGCTAAATGGCTAAATGAAATTTCAATCAAATTTGTGAGAATGAAAGGGATTGTTATGTAGTATGAGCTAATTTATATTTGGTGAGAGTGTCTGTAGTCGTTTTTCTGTAAATTACTTTCCCACCTTTTTTTTGGACCGCTTCCCGGAAAGCGGTCCGGTCCGCGAACTAGGAGCGTAACGGGAGTCCACCATTTTGTGTTTCGGTCGAATCAAGGTATAAAATGGAGGGTAAATAATGTTCTGAATGGGTAGAAGGGGGCATGGTACAAGTATTTTGCCCCCCTACGTTTTCTGAGGGTGGCTGAGGAGGACTATATGTGCGAAGAAAAAACTTTTTTTTTTAAATTTTGCGCGGTTAGCTTCCAGTTCGCGTACCGGATAGCGCTCTTTGAGCGTAGTTTGTTGAAAATGACAGAAAAAAGTTAGAAAAAAATAATAAAAGTGTGTGATCAGATGAAGGGTAGCTCTGAGAAGAGCTTTTGGGTTTATGGTACATTTAGGTACTTATAAGTAGGTACCAATGCACAGTCTTAAATTCAGAATGAAAATTCTGTTGCCCTCATCTGAGAAGTGAACTCCATCTCCTCTGTAGATATCTTGTATGTAGTAACGCAAGTTATTGTTGTACAGAGAGCCCATTCCATGGTCTCTCATGAAAGCTGACACAGATTTGTTTACATGCTTCCTCGCTTTCTCAATTTGTGGACAAAATTGGTTGGACCACCTCCATTTCTGTCTTTGGCATATATTGGAATATACCAAGGCAGTTTGAGGAAAAAGTGCCATTAATTGCTCAAAGGTGTCCTTTAAAAGCATTTCCAGACCTACCCCTGTCAAAGTGCCCAAATCATTACCTCCACAGTGCACTATTAACAGGTCAGGTTTTGGCAAATGCATAAAGGTTTTCACCAATGGTATCAATTGGTGACATTTTAATCCTCTTTGGCCCAACCACTTAATTTCCACATCCTGTAAATTGAGGTTAGGTAAATTTCTGTTCTCAGCATACCTTTGAGCCCAGTGGATGTAACTATGTCCAACAATCCAGACCTTAAACATGGTGGGAGAAGGTTGTTCTGCAGTCAGATGAAGTGTGGTAATGAAAGGGCAGTTGAAACAGTAGGAGTTTGTAAAGAAAAAAAACTGTGGATTTCCAATGCTAATGAATCATTAGCAGTGATTGGTGCATTTCCATTTCTGAAAACAGAAAGTTAGGGTGCATGGATGTGTTCTTTGAAAGATGTAATTTGAATGGTCAAGGAAGAAACATTTAATGAAAGATTGCACTGGATACGCAGGTGCACTGAGAGTTCAGAGTTCAATTGAAACATTGTTGTGTGAATTTGCAAACATGAGAGGTCTTCCAGGAGGTGGTTGCTATGGAAAAAAGGCAGAGAGGGCAGAGGGGGGAAGGGTTTTGATTTGAAAAAAGTGAGGGAAGAGTTATGATTGGCTAATATGAGAGATATGTGAAATGAATATCTGTATTTCTGTGCTTTCAATAGCTGCAGCCTCTGGAGTGCATCCTTTTTCTTCTGCTGAAGACAATTTGGTGTATTTCTGAGACTATTTTCAAAACTCAAAAAATATTTGCTAAGGTGAGAAAAGATTTATTTTATTTAGATAGAGAATAGTATGATTTAAGGAGAAAATGATGAAGAAAGCTGTGTTTTTAAAATGTGGTTTTGTCTCTAGTGATATACAAATAGAATTAGTTTCTTTGAGAAATTGTAATTGCATATTCGGTGTAGCATTCTGGCATGCAGTAACACAAGTTATTGTGGTACATGGAGCCCATTCCATGGTCTGTTATGTAAGCTGAAACAGATATGTTGTTTTTAAAAACGATTTTAGAAATCAATTACATTTCTGGATATGTACTGCTAGAGCTTCATAGGTTGTTTTGGGCCATATTTATAAGGCATTTGAGTGTCTTTGATGTTATGTTTTCCTTTTAAAATGGAAAGCGTTCCTCATGGGGCAAGTGTCTTGTAAATACGCTCCCACTTGCGCTTGGCAAATTTAGATTTTGATTATGGGAGTTACCTAGCCATGTTAATAGTGTCCCAAAAATGGTGCTAGGGCATTCCCGAAAACACTTTCATGTGTCTCAAGGACATTTTCAGTCATTTCTTCATGAATGCAGGTATACGATTGATTTATATGCTGTGTTTAAAAACGAATTTTGAAATCAATTAAATTTCTGGATATGTACTGTTAGAGCTTCATAGGTTGTTTGGGGTCATATTTAGAAGGCATTTTAGTGTCTTTGATGTTATGTTTACCTTTTTAAATGGAAAGCGTTCCTCATGGGGCAAGTGTCTTGTAAATACGCTCCCACTTGCGCTTTGCAAATTTAGATTTTGATTATGGGAGTTACCTAGCCATGTTAATAGTGTCCCAAAAATGGTGCTAGGGCATTCCAGAAACACTTTCATGTGTCTCAAGGATATTTTCAGTCATTTCTTCGTGAATGCAGGTATACAATTGATTTATATGCTGTGTTTAAAAACGAATTTTGAAATCAATTAAATTTCTGGATATGTGCTGTTAGAGCTTCATAGGTTGTTTGGGGTCATATTTAGAAGGCATTTTAGTGTCTTTGATGTTATGTTTACCTTTTTAAATGGAAAGCCTTCCTCATGGGGCCCTGAGCAGTTCTTAGCCATGTTATTTAATGGGAAGTGGATAACATGGCTAAGAGCATTTGCTGGAAAATGCATGAATATCGCTGACTTTTCAGCGATATTCATGCATTGCGGCCGTTTTTTTTCGCATTTGCGAGCAGTTCTTAGCCATGTTATCCAATAGGAGGTGGATAACATGGCTAAGAGCATTTGCTGGATAATGCATGAATATCGCTGACTTTTCAGCGATATTCATGCATTGCGGCCGTTTTTTATCGCATTTGCGATAAATCTTGCTAAGGAGAAAATGATGAAGAAAGCTGTGTTTTTAAACTGTGGCTTTGTCTGTAGTGATATAGAAATAGATTTTGTTTCTTTGAGAAATTGTAATTGCATATTCGGTGTACCATTCTGGCATGCAGTAACACAAGTTATTGTTGTATATGAAGCCCATTCCATGGTCTCTTATGTAAGCTGAAACAGATATGTTGTTTTTAAAAACCATTTTTGAAATCAATTACATTTCTGGATATGTACTGCTAGAGCTTCATAGGTTGTTTTGGGTCATATTTATAAGGCATTTGAGTGTCTTTGATGTTATTTTTCCTTTTTAAATGGCAAGCATTCCTCATGGGGCAAGTGTCTTGTAAATACGCTCCCACCTGCGCTTGGCAAATTTAGATTTTGATTATGGGAGTTACATAGCCATGTTAATAATGTCCAAAAAATGGTGCTAGGGCATTCCAGAAAACGCTTTCATGTGTCTCAAGGACATTTTCAGTCATTTCCTCTTGAATGCAGGTATACAATTGATTTATATGCTGTGTTTAAAAACGAATTTTGAAATCAATTAAATTTCTGAATATGTACTACTAGAGCTCCATAGGTTGTTTGGGGTCATACACCATTTTTGGGAAATTATTAACATGCCTATGTAACTCCCATAATCAAAATCTAAATTTGCCAACCGCAGGTGGGAGCGTATTTACAAGACATTTGCACCATGAAGAACGTAAAATAGCATAATAGACACTCAAATGCCTTATAAATATGACCCAAAACAACTTATGAAGCACTAGCAGTGCATATTTCCAGAAATGTAATGGTTTTCAAATAATGACTTACTTCATTGGTAGGCCTTCACATGTATTTTCTCCTTGGTTTTTTTCAGTGAAAATCTTATCTGCAACCATGTGTTGGCCTCACCTCAAATAAACAAAACAGGTGATGGACCGAATGTGGATCAATGACACACATTCACCCCAGTCCAAAGATCTGGGCCTAAACAAACCTTTAGATAGGCTACATCTTATCGTCATCCTGAATTAATCATTTAAAATATTAGGGAGTGATTTATGATTGTTCTATGCCTGTTTTGTACCATTGAGTGTCATTTTTGTGATGCAGTGCTGGTGCAAAAGATTTGCTATGTTAAATAATTAGTAGGGCATTAAGTTTTAGATGACTGTTATTCATTTACTGTTTGGTAATAGTGGTTAATAACATTTTTTATTATATTTTTCCACAGATTCAACTGCAGATTCTTTCATAGTTTGGAAAATGCCTACAAAAAATAGAATTAGAAAGGCTAGAAAACGTCAAAGACAGCAGGATGATGTTTTATTGCAGCAGTCCTCTTCCCCAAATACTTGTCAAAACACCAAGAAAGGTCCGGGTAAGAGCACGAAATCATTCTTAAGAAATATTTGTAGTAAAAAAAGTATTTCTCCAAAAAATATTTCAGTCCACAAAAAGAAAAGCAATTTAAATGGAAAGGAGAGACCCATCAAAAATGTTACTGGTAGAGGAAGAGATAACTCTGTGCATGATAGTAGAAGGAAACAACAGTTTAGGGACATTCGAAATCGAATGTTCCGTAACAGGATAATAGTTAATTTATTGAAAAATATTTAAAAAAAAGGCCAACAGAAAGCGGCATTTTATAAGAAGAAGAAAAATGTAGAGAAAATTATTGATCATGCTTTTGAAATTAAGCAGAAGTTGTTTATTTTGGTAATCAATAGAATTAGGAAACTAAGCAAGGTAATTTCTGATTTCAAAACAAAAAGTATATGGAAGAGAGTAGTAAATCGTACTAACTTTTGTGAAGTTTTTTCCGGAGAATGGATGCATAGTTCAAGTTGTGAGGCATTTTTTAATGAGGAGAGTTATTTTCAGGATAATGATTTGGTGTTTGCAGTTGACACCAGTGGTCGAGCTTATGAAGTGAAGGATGGTTGTCCAGTTGAAAAAGAACAACTTGTGACAACAGAGACAGAAGAGGCGCTAAGTGATGAGGTTTTAGGAAGACGTCCTAAGGGTCCTGTGTACATTTGGAAGTGTAGTTCTATTTGCAGTGTGCGACAGGTTTCCATCAATTTGCTTTGTGATTTTATACGGACATTTAATAAGAAAAGTTTGAAGCAGAAAATAAAGTTGTTGCAAGATTTAGATCCTTGCAGAGTGAGACAAATGACAGGTTTGCGTGGTCATTCACTGGCTTGTCTTTCCAGGAGAGTATGCCAGAGTGTTTTTCATCATTTCAGGATGCTAGCAGTGCATCATAATAAAGTGAGAAAATTAGTGAGAATGTTGTATTATGCTAAGAGTCCAGCAATTATGCTTAAACAATTATGTGCTGCTCTTTTGCATGGTTCTGAAATAGATGTGAAGAATATTTGTGAAGAAATTGAGTTTTGTTACTTTGGTAGTAGAGATGAGAATGTTCAAATTGACCCAGAAGTAGAGGGTTATGTTGAAGATAATATACAGGTTTCTAGTTCAGATAATTTTCAGAAGGAAATTGCCACGTTTCAGATGAAATCAAGTGAGAGGCCTAATTTCACTTGTGTATGTTGTCGACGCACTTATTATAAGAATCAGACTAAGTTAGTGGATTTATATGCAAAAACTGAAAGGGAAAATAATAGTGAATGGAAGGATTTTGCCACATACTTGATGGTAGAAAATTGTTTTGATTTGGGAGTGGACCAACGTGTGTGTACTTATTGTTGTAATAAATTAAATCAAAACCAGATGCCTGCTAGGGCAGTTCATAATAATCTGGAATTGGTTGAGATTCCTTCAGAATTGAAGGATTTAAATACTTATGAATCTATTTTGATTCAAAGTATCCATCCCTTTCAGGCTATTGTAAGAATGGAGCCAAAGACAGGGAAGTTGCCTCCAACAGATTTACAGAGAGGATTAAAGGGAAGAGTTGTTTATTTGCCTCTAGATTTAAACAAAAACATTAACACAATTGGAGTTGAGAAAGTGGAAGAGGAACCTCTGGTTATCTTGGTTAATGGGGTTCCGACAAAGAATAAGAAAATATGGCAAGATTTAGTGGATGTTAGGAAAGTGAAAAATGCAACTTTGTATTTGAAGAAAAATAATAAGTACTATAAGAATGTATATGTAGCAGAAGAGGAAGTAAGTGATGAAGAGGATAGCGTTTTGTGTGCTGGCCAAATTGAGAAAGTAGAGGTGTCTAATAGTGAAGAAATATATGAACATTATAGTGTTCATCCTTTGCATTCCAAGGAAGTCATGGGGAATGCTATTGAGTTGTTTCAAATGAAACAAGCCAAAGGGAGTCCCATTAGTGTTTGGGAGGAAAGTTTGGAAGCTCGGTGTTTCCCACAGCTATTTCCCACAGGTCAAGGAGGAAGATATGATGAGCGACCTCATCAAATTCCTGCGTCTGAATACCGGACTTTACGATTGTATGCAGAAGATCCTAGGTTTCGTCAATGCATTCCCTATTTGTTTCATCTCCTGTTTGAAAGCGATCTGTCAGGACTGTCATATGCAGTGAACCACATTTTAAAAAGTGGTATACAGATGCGAAACATCTCGGCAAGTGATTTTATGCATAAAATCAATGTCCAAGACAGTATTTTGGATTCTCACTTAATTAATCTCATGGCGTGTCAGCGTGGTACTAATGAGTACTGGTACCGTCGTCATGGTGATTTAAAATGTATGCTGAGGAACTTAGGAACTCCAACATGGTTCCTCACTCTGAGCTGTGCCGAGTATGGCTGGGAAGACTTACTTGAATTTCTACGAGAGGCAAATGGAAATATTGAAAACATTGAATTCAAGACACCTGGAGAACTGTGTTCTTTGGATCCAGTGAATGTATGCAGGTACTTCAATCATAGATTTGAAGCTATGATGTCTTTCATCACAAATAAGAAGAATCCACCTCTTGGAGAGGTGTTGGATTTCTTCTGGAGAAAGGAGTACCAAGCAAGAGGTGCCCCTCATATACATATGTTGTTGTGGATCAAGGATGCACCTAAATTTGGAACAGATCCGGATGACTTAGTGATGAATTTCATAGAACAGTATTCTACGTGTGCTGTTCCAAACGCAACGGAGAAGAAAAGCCTAAGAGAACAAGTTCTACGTTTCCAAAGCCATCGTTGTGGAAAGTACTGTCGTCGTAAATTCAGAAACAAGGACAAGTTCTACACCAAATGTCGTTTCAACTTTCCACGACCGGTGATTTCTAAAGGAAGAGTGAACAGTTTGATGTCTTCGCTGCGACATAATGTGACGAGGAAATCACCCAAGAATACATACAATTTGAAAAGGAACGAAGAGTCCAAGTACATCAATGACTACAACCCAGTGATTTTGTCCATGTGGAATGCTAACATGGATATACAGTTTGTGGCTGACAACTGTATGGCTGTGGCTCGGTATGTGACATCTTACATCACCAAAAAAGAAAAGACAGAACTGAAGGATATGTGGGAGGACATTTCCCATGAAAAGAGCCTCAGCAAGAAGTTGTACAGTTTCATCCTGAAGATGTTGTCGCATCGAGAAATCGGAGCTTACGAATGTTCTGATCGATTGTCTTCAGCAAGTCTCTATGCGAAATCCAGGAGTATCGTTTGGGCGAGTCTTGGTCTTGCTGCAACGCGAAATCGAGTTCTAAAACCTGTCCGGGAAATTGAGTATTTGGCAGAAAAGGAACCAAACAGTACCGACATTTTGAAGACCAACATGTTGGATACATATTATCCAAATCGAAGCAGTCACCTTGAGAATGTTTGTCTATATGAGGTTCTCCAAAATTATATATTCAAGAGGAACATCAAAGAAGATATTGAGAAAGGAGTGTATGCTGTAATTGGAAGTGAGGGATGCCTGGTCAAGCAAAGAAAATGCCAATTAGTAAACCATCGAAAATTGAGTGGAGTTTTTCTATTTAGCACTTTTGCAACTTTTCAAGCCTTGGCGTGCAGAAGAGGAACTGCTTGGAGATTTCCTCTGTTACGAAGACTCTTTCAATGCAGCCAAGGAGTCCATAGAATGTCCTGCTTTTCCTAAATATCAAGAAATGCTAACTTTGGAAATTGAGCAGGAAGCAACGATTGCAGCCGAGATTGCCAGAGACAGTTCTCAGGACAGTCAGAGTTCTGTTTCCTTGAGTCAAGATCCACTTGGAGGACCTATTATCGAAAATGAAGCTGCCACTGCTATGAATGAAGTGGAAAGAGCCATGGCACATGCTCAGGAGGATTCACTTAACTTAGAAGACTTGGAAAAACAACTCAACGTTGAGCAGAGGAAAATATATGATGAAGTTACCAAGGAAATTGAGCACGGATTAAGTCATGAGAAGAAAGAGTGCTCATGTACATCGTTGAAGCCTGTCCGACTGTACGTGAGTGGAGAAGCGGGAACTGGAAAAAGTTTCCTCATTAAAGCAATTTCTTGTTATTTGCAGGAAAGGACTGAGTCATCGCGGTCTTGTGTTGTCACCGCTCCTACTGGACTGGCAGCACATAACATTAAAGGTATTACTTTGCATCGTCTACTGATGCTGCCAGTGGAGCATGACAACAAATTACAATACCACAAGTTATCTGGGGATGCTTGCTGTGAAGTTTCAAGAGTCTTGAGGAAAATGAAACTACTTATCATTGACGAAGTAAGCATGGTTTCCAATGTCATGCTTGCCTTTGTGCATTTGAGAATGCAAGAAGTACTTAAAACTGAATATGATGTGTTATTTGGTGGCAAACACATCATTGTTTTCGGAGATCTTCTGCAGCTGACACCTGTAAAAGGTCAACCTGTGTTCAAAATACTCACGCATGAAGATACCAGGAAGTGCCTAGGGAGCATTGGCAACGTCAATATATGGTTAAACTTCAATTATGCTGAACTGCATGAAAATATGCGTCAGGCAAAGGATGAAGATTACAAGAATATTCTACAAGATATTAGAATTGGAAAAGTGACCGAGCATGGGAAAGAAGCTTTAAATGCACGATTACTGTCAAATTTATATCCCAAACAAGAGATTGTGCATGAGAATATTTTTCAGAAAATTACTGAGAAGAAATCCGGGATATGTTTGATGCCAACTCTTGCAGAATGTGCCATCTTCAACAACAAAATGTTGAATTTAGAAAAGCAAGAGATTGTGAAACTTGAAGCTATCGACAAAATAGAGCATATGGGATCAACAATTATTTTGTCAGACAATTTGAAATCAAAATTGGATTCATTAGAGAAGACTATATCTAAAACAGCGGGTTTTGAAAAGACTTTGAATGTGTGTTTAAATTGCCGAATCATTTTGAGAAGGAATTTACATGTAGAAAGAGGTCTGGTAAATGGATCAATGGGTAATGTTGTTGATTTTGAGAAATACAGAAATAGAGATGGAATAGAATTTTTAAAAATTAAATTTGATGGCATTGAGGAAGTACAGCTAATTGGTCGTTGTTCTGCTAGGTTTTTGCTTGTTAAAGACTTATATGTTCGCCGTAAACAGTTTCCTGTTTGCTTGGCATATGCGGTGACAATCCATAAATCGCAAGGTTTAAGTGTAGACAGTGCATTGGTGAATATTGGCAGTTCTGTGTTCAAGGAGGGTATGGCATATGTGGCATTGTCACGAGTTAGAACTTTATCGGGATTGTACTTGATTGACTGTGATGTCACTAACATTTGTGCGGATCTAGATTGTGTTAAGGAATACAATAGGTTAAGAAGAGAGTATGCGCCACATTTGCCTCAATATCCTTTGTTTGAGAAACGTGTGGTAGGCCGGAAACGTAGAAATATCAGTAATAGTAGGGAGGTTGTTGCAAAAAGACTAAAAGTCAATGAACCGAAAATTGTTAGCAGAAAGAAAGTGGATTCTGTTGAAGATGTTGTCGGTTTTCAATTTGAAAACAGTTCTGGTGTCAACTGCTATGCAAATGTAGTGGTTAATTTTCTCTTTTCACTAGAGAGTTTAAAAGAACAGATTCTGTTGAATTCAGAACAAATTTTATGCTGTTTGTTGAATTCTGTTTTCGAGAAATGTAGCACTGATCGAACAAAAGTAGAAAGTGTGTCTGAAGTTCGTTATCTGTTAGATGAATGTTCAGGTCAAACAGACTTCTCTGAAAATAATCAGCAAGATTGTCAGGAGTTTTTAATGTATATGCTTGATGTATTGCAAGATGAGGGTGTAGATGTAGATCACCTGTTTGGGCTTTCTTATCAATGGCAGCATGACTGCGAGAACTGTATGGTATCAAGTACTACTAGTGTAGACTCAGAAAGATTTATATATTTAACTTTGCCAGACAGTAAATCAGTGTCCTTTAATAAGCTAGTAAATGCAGCGGATCACAACATGGAGTGTAGCCAATGTAAATGTGATATGATGTCAACATTATTTATATGTAGATATGGCCAGTATGTCATTTTAATGATCCAACGATGTAGGCCTGATGGATCAAAATTGTCAACTTTAATAAAAAATGTTGTGGCTTCTCAGCTGTCAATATCAGGGAGGACTTTTGTAACTGTAGCAATTATCTATCACGATGGTCCTTCAACAACATCAGGACATTATACAGCTTACTTAAAGTCTCGAAACGGCTGGTCATTCTGCAATGATTCTGTTGTAACTTTCAAAAAAAAATTGCCGTTTGACCTTAAAAATTCTTACCTGGTGTTTTTAAAACCAAAATTTTAAAAAAAGAATTTTGGGATTTCCTGTGAGGAATTGGAAATTGTTCATCAAGTAGAGGGAATGTAAGTCTGCAATGCTGTCTAGATTATTGGTCCAAAACTTTTAATTATAATGTCAATTTTAAAATCCAACTATATAAACCTGATGCAAGTAAGTCTGCTTCATAGTAAGCAGTATCAGTGTCATAGGAAAAGGAGAACATGAGTGACAAAGAAGAGTAAGATATTAGTAGTCCAGGATTGTGAAAATAATCTCAAATGTTTTCTTTTTGAAAGATGCGAAAATAGAAAATGACGGGATTTGATTGGAAGAATTACAAGAGTTGCGAATCGCTGCAACATGATTTGGCCTAGTGGAAACATGTGATAGAATGTGAGAAGTCTTTTCTTGTATGTAACATATTTTTCGAAATGATGGAGTTTTTCTTTCAGAAAGTGGCGGGCTGAAAATATTTATAGCACAACAGAGTGGATGCTGTTCATAGGAGATCCTTTGACGTTATTGAAAGTAAGTTAATTTTAAGGAGTTTTGAATTCAGATTTCTTAGGTTGTATGGGTTTTTTAAACACAATCATTTTGATTGTGTTTTTTTTTCCCCGCTGTTACATGATGAATACCTTCAAATCACTGATTTAAGTGAAATTTGATACATTCTGAGAACAGCAAAAATAAACCATTTAACATGTATAATTAATGTTCTGCTTTTTGTACTTATGATATACATTTAGAAATGTGAGGTAGATATGGTAAAACTGAGTCTTCTGTAAGTGTCAATTCTAATGCTTACAGTGCTGTACTTCTGGGTCCTGTTTTTTTTGAAAAAAAAGAAATAGGCCTCACCTCTAAGAAAGCTCTTGAAAGCACACATCTTATTTGCATCCTGAAACAATCATTTAAAATGTTAGACACAATTTTATGATGGTTTTACATCTCTTTTGCGCTGTTATTGCATCACTATTGTGAGACATAAGCAATGCAAAAGAAGCATCATGTTTCAAAATAGGCCTCATTTCATCAGCATGAAGATACTGTTTGTTTAAAATAAATATCTTTAGGATTGTGTAGGGGTCGTAGAGAAGTAGAGGTTTCTGTAAGTGTCAAAGTTGTTTAAAAACTGTTTCTTCCTGAACCTTTTCCCTTCTTTTTTCTAATTTTTAAATACATGTTTTAATATTTTTGGAAATGTTTGTTCTCTCTTTTACAGATTGAATGTATGAAAAATTTTCTTTAAAAGTTAACAAGAATTATAAGGTAAATGTTTTCTACTTTTTTAACCCGCATTCCACTGCTGATGATGTCACTGACTATGTTATGAATGATATAATAAGTGGCCATGTTTTACTACAATGGTAGGTCTTCACATCTATTATCTCCTCTGTATTCTTCAACAAGCATAAATTTGATATGCAACCCAGAGTACGGTTCACCTTAAACAAACTTTTAGAGAGGACACACCTTATCGTCACCCTCAATCAATCATTTAATCTATCACATTTAACATCTATTAGTTCTACTGCTTCATTTCTTTAATCTTTACTTTCCTGTGTTTGCTACTTCTCTCATTCCTTTCTCTATTACTTAATATTTCTACTCCTTCCAGTATTTTTCTCACTCCCTCTCTTCTCATACTTCTTCATTATTATTCACTAATTCTGTCTCTATTAATGTTACTGTTTCTGAATGATCTCCAAAAATTTTTAAAACAAGAACAGTAAGTATAAGGATAGGAAAAGACATTTATGTTACAAGAAAGACAGCTATAGGAAGTAAACAAAAAAAACTGTTACTCGCAATCCACTGCTGATGATGTCACTGACCATGTCAAAAATTATGTAATATATGACATGATCAGAAGTGAATTGCGGGTAACAGTATCTTTTCTTTACTCCCTATAGCTGTCTTTTTTGTAACATAACTGTCTGTTTCCTTTCCTTATACTTACTGTTCTTTTTTAAAAAAATTATTTTTTGGTTCGCTCAAAGTTCGCGTACCGGAGTGCGAACTGGGAGCGAACTAATAGAAATAGAGCTTGGCAGAGTTCAAAGAATTCTACCAATTTTTTTTAATAATGGGGAGGTAGTTCTGAAAAGAACTTTTTTTTGTTTTTGTTGTTTTAAATTTTTTTTATTAGTTTTCTGAACATTTTTTATATTTTTTTGTTTTTTTCTGAACATTTTGTATTTTTTTTTTATTTTTTGGGGGGAGGGGGGAAACAAAAATGATTCATCGAAGAGGGCTCAACAGGAGCAACAAAAAAAAGAATAATTTATTTTTGGGGGCGTTTTGGACATACATGATTTTTGATGGCTCTAATTATAAGAGTTATGCTACTTTCGCGGTAGCATAATATTTGATTGCACCTCACACAAACTTGTTTCACTTCCCCCATGTCCATTTGAATATTTGGGATCAACTCCCTTGCTTCAGGTCCCGTAACTTCTGGCACAACCGATCTTCTGGCTATTGCTGGTGAATTCTGTTGTTCGTCTCGAAGCTGAGCTGCACTATAGTTATTTGGGTGCCACCTGCTCATGTGTCTGTGCATAGTGAAATTCCCATAACTATATTTTTTATCCGTGCCTCTAGAAAGACGATCATCACAGATACGGCAAAAGACATACCTGGCGTTCACTTTCTTTTGCCCTGGTGGAAATTTAAAAAATTGCCAAATGAAATGTTCCTTCCTGTTGTACCTCCTGGGCTCCTCTGGCAAATATTCAGGCTCTTCCTCCTCTTCCTCATCTTCCTCTTCTTGAAAGATTGGTTGAGTTGGTGGTCCTTTCTTTCCATGAGGAGGTGGAGGTGGTGGTGGGGGAACACTACCAGAAGCAACAACAGAAGCCATTTCTCTGGATTGTACAAAGGTCTTTCTCTCACCAAGATGAAAGTCAGAGTGAGGAAAGAAGGAGGGGTTTTCATCATTTGGGAAAAGCCAAAGTTCTAAACCAATGAAAAGTGTTAATTTTAGATCACATGACCTAGTATTACATCATTAGGAAACCAAAAGTGAAATGAACCAATGAAAAGTGTTATTACCGAGTCACATGACCTGCTGTGTTTACGTTTCGCGCTTTGCGCCGCTTTCAGTCCGCTTCCGGGTCCGCTAACTTGGCGCGTCCGATGACGTATTACGCGACAACGCAAAACGTCATTCTAACGTAACAGTTACGCTGAAAGAACGTTTACCGGTTCGCGGACTGGGAGCGGCTTTAAAATGAGCTAACGGAAAGCTGACCGGTTCGCGAACTGGGAGCGGAACAAAAAAATATTTTTTAAAAACATGTATTAAAAACATGTAAAATATATTTAAAGATTTAAAAAAGAATAGATTTTACAGCTACAGATATTAGCTTTCAAAAAACCTTTGAAATTCAATGAAAAAACCATAGGTTATAGTCCATATATAGTTAGGAATTTGCATTTACAAAACCTTGAAAATTCAATGAAAAAACCATTGGTTATAGAACATATATAGTTAGGAATTTGCATTTACAAAACCTTATTTTACTCGCATAAAACCATTGAAATTCCATATATAGTTAGATGCGCTAACTATATATCGCGCACCCGCAATCCACTGCTGATGATGTCACATATTACATCATTCATGACATGGTCAGTGACATCACTGATGACATCACTGATGACATCTCAAATGACATTACTGATGACATCACTGATGACAACATCCAGTGACTGTATGTTTCTGTAAAGTTAAAATATGTCTTACATTTTGAAGAATGAGTGGATGTATAAGTGTCTGGATGAAGGATTTAGTAGGTGCATGACTGACTGTATGAGTGAGTGATTAAATGTGTCTCACTAAGTGCATGGGTTAGTGACTGGGTTTTAATTTGTGCATCATTATATCTGTTGTTCTACAAACTGCTGCATATGTTGATCAGTAGCTATATGAGTAACTGTATGGGTTATTCATTGGTTGTCCAAGTATTTGTATGGGAAACTGACTGTGTGTGTATGGGTGGCTGGGAGGTGTGTGACTCTGTACATAGATGTGAGAGTAGTTGATTCACTATATGTATGGGTTCAAAAGTGCATGTGGAAACAGCTGTATGGGCGGTTGACTGTGCATGAGAGTATTAGTGAGTGAATGGATATCTCAGTGCTACATGTCAAAGTAAGTACATATGTAAAACACAGTACATGTGAGAGTTGACATATATAAATAACTGTACATAAGAGCCAGTGAATGTGTGAGTGGCTGTATGGATCATTGTGAATAAGTATCAGGGATTGTATAAGAGAGTAAATATGTGTTATTATATGTTTGAATTAGTAAGGTGTGTATAACTGTATAGTTGAGAAAATGGAGGTGTGATTGATTTTTTGCATAACTGACTAGGTGTGTGAGTAACTCCATGGATGAGTGACAGTCTGTGACTGTCTGTTTACACTGATTGTATCTAAGGTTATATTAGAGTCTGAAGAGGTTCGTGGTATTATCACATGAATGATATCATCAGTGATGTTATCAGTCATGTCAAATGAGATGAGTGATGTCATCAGTGATGTCACTGACCATGTCATGAATGATGTAATATGTGACATCATCAGCAGTGGATTGCGGGTGCGCGATATATAGTTAGCGCATCTAACTATATATGGAATTTCAATGGTTTTATGCGAGTAAAATAAGGTTTTGTAAATGCAAATTCCTAACTATATATGTTCTATAACCAATGGTTTTTTCATTGAATATATATATATATATATATAAATGTATCTTCGTTCGCTCCGTCTTGGGAATTCCTTTTAAGAAAAACGGACACAGACCGCAGCATTGTGCAGAAGTATTTTTTATTGCTCCAGGACCTCTACAATACATATATATATATATATATATATATATATATATATATATATATATATATATATATACATATATATCCTACTGGCGGTCGTCAGTAGATAGTTATAGCTAGGATTTTTTTCAATGCAAAATCTCAAAATTCTATTTGGAATAACTTTGGCGCCGGTTGACGAATCTGCCTGAAAACTTCCTCAAATTTGCCTTGCAGAGCTCCGGTCCTTCCTTGAAAGTTTCGGGGGGATTCGTCAAGCGGGGGCCAAGATAAAAGGGGGGTCCCAAAACGTGTTTTCCCCATGTTAATTTCCATAGGGCGGTCAAACTCACTTTTAGCCCGAACGGCTGAATGGATTACCACCAAACTTGGCAAAATTGTAGGGACTGGTAGCCCGATGTGCCTTTGCTATGTCTCAAGATATGTGCTCCAGTGGATTTCGAGTAATTTAGGTTAAAAAAATATATATATCTATGGCAGCGCCCCGGTACGCGCACCTGGGAGCGCTCCGGGAGCGCCACGCGAGGTGCACTCAGAAAGCTGATTGGCTCTCTGGTGTCTGTAGACATTCGAAACAGTCCGGAGCGGCCGCCATCTTGTGTCTCGGTAGGATCGAGACACAAGAGGTGGAAAAAAAAAGGGGGAAATGACCATAAGGGGGCAGGGATAGACCCCCCCTGACCCCCTAGATTTGATGTGGGGGCCATAAAAGGGCCCAGCGGGGCCAAAAAACATTTTTTTTCTGATTTGCGCGGGGGGATCGCCCGGTACGCGCACCGGGGAGCGGACCATTGGGAAAAAAGAATGACAGAGTTTTTAAAAATTTTGCCTTTTTTTTATAAATTGGAGGTAGTTCTAAAAAGAACTGTTTTTTTTCTTCTTTTTGTTGTTTTATATTTTTTTTATTGTTTCTTTGAACATTTTTTACTTTTTGGGGGTTTTCTGAACAGTTTTATTTTTTTTGTATTTTTCATGGGGAGAAACGAAAAAAACAGGGAATTGAAAATGGCTCAACTGGAGCAAAAAAAAAAAGAAAAGAAATAATTAGGCTTTATTGGGGCATTTGTGGTTGTCCCCAGCAAGGACGATGAGCTTTACGCTCTGTTCTCCGTAGGAGATGGTCTTCCCACAATATTTACAGGCTATACGGAAATCCGCAAACCGTGGCTGAATGCAAGGCATCGTCTCTCTTGCCTCTTGTCCCGATGGAGTGCGTTGCTTTCTTTTCGAGGTGGTGCTTGTAGTTTGGGGAGGGTTTCTGGCCAGTTCCCTCATCTCTGCAGCAGAATAGTTTATTGGATGCTTGGGCTGCATGTGTCTAATCATTGTGTTTTTTCCGAATGAATATTTTTTATTCGGGTTCCCCCTAGAAAGTTCCATG